>NW_027248406.1:57500-77500 GCF_041260155.1 Ptychodera flava
AGCTTTCTAAAAATAAAAATAGCAGTTAAATGCAAATTATCCAACAACAGCAAAAGAATCAACATTCTATCGTAACAATAAATCATACAGGTCAAATCTGAATTTCTAGAAAGGTGAAAAAAAAAGTTTGCAAAAAACGACAGATTTTTTTTATTATAGAATACTTACGTGTAGCAAGGTCCTGACCAGGTACCATATGATGATTCCGAGTGAGTATATGCTGTAATCCAAGCCCTACGATAAAATCGAGTTAATCAAAATCGTTAATTAAATCTCTGTCTCTGTGACGTAGTGGGAATGATGCAATCTACATGAATCTTAGACAAATGTTTGGATATCATGTACACTATAAGGGGGAATCTGCAAGGTGTAGAATTATAGCTTATCAGAAGCAAGTCTGTTCGCGTACAGTCAGGGTAGTTCACAAATTCAACATTCTTCGTGTTGCTTCTCTCATCGTCGAATATTCGGAACAGTTATTATCCCTATGAACGTAACATTGGCATACATTCAATGAATCATAAAATAAACGCCCTCACTCACCCCCATGTACGTATGATAGACATAGCATATGTACACCATGCCGGCCAATTCTAGGATCATATAGAGGATAAGAGTAACGATCCAACCAACCAGCAAACCACTGTGATTCTGCAAACGAGGCAAAAAGCGCAAAGATGAAAGGTAAATAAAAAACTTTCTCAGATACATGGTGTCACTCTCCCACTAAAGATGGAAAGGTAACAAGCCATGTGTCGTCATGGTTCTTTTGCTTCGTAGTTTGACCGCGACTAACGTAAGCAAAATCCTTTAAAAATAATTTTGTTTATGTTGCGCTATCACTGATGCACTGTATGTATTGGCACATTATGTCGAATATGCAAAGAGCTTACATCCAACATTAGGCATCTGCTACGAAAGTCACTCATGAGCGCTTGCCAGAATGAGCACGATTAAACGAAAGAAGGGTTTGAGGCATAATTTTGCAGTACGAGTATGATTTAGTCTTTTAACTATGTTCACTTGATTATAAAAAATACAACAACTTTGGCTCGAATCTACTTGACTTGCTAACGGTATATTAACAGAACAAATTTGATCGCAAAGTACAATTGTGTCAAACATTAGGCCTTTTCTTCCAATAGACTAATACATGTAAGTGAAAGATGCGGGAGAAAGCAATTATTGTCACTTGGCAGGTTCCTTGTCCAATTTTACATATCGCAGCTGATCGAAGAGCTTACTCTTCCAAAATGGCTATAAAAAGTTAATTTCTTTGTTACCTTGACAGCACCGCAGAAGTATAAGCTGGTACAGACCATGACGATGGCGAATAATCCGATGAGAATGTAAAACGCCACTTCCATTCCTGAAAATATCAAAATATGCCGTTTCAGCTAACAGGCCGGGTTTGGAAAGCGAAATTAAAGGGTGATTAATGCTAACTTTTGATGATTTTTTACAATTTGTTTTTAATCTCAACCATAATTTCTTGTTCTACTCCCCAAAGCATGTTGAGATACACGGTATTCAGCGTTTCAACTCAGCTTGTACATGTGTAACTTTGTTGTTATTGTTGATAATTGAATCCTGGTCTGGGCTGAAATTCAAATTAACAATAACCGTGCATTTTACACATATAGACGCTATGTGGACCCAAGCTAAATAGTGGGTGTTTCAACATTGTTGTCAGAAGAGTGAGAACTTGCAATTGACATATAAAATAAAAACTATGAAACAATCATTAAAATCTGGCATTCAACATATAGCGAGTGGAGATTGCATAGTACAAATTTGAAGGATAGCGGGACGACAGTGCTTTATTGCGATATTTATGATCACGCGAAAGACCAACAGCTGGTGACTACAATACTGTATTTATCTTAATTCTGGATTTTATAGCTACCTATGAATAATATACATTTTAATAATATTTACCGTAAGGGGCGCATGACTTACCTATATAGACGTCATTCCTTAGTGTGGGTTTGTCGATTAAGAGTTGTAAAACTCCAAATACATACAATATGAGATTGATCACCATTTCAATCTGCAAAACAAAGGTCAAGGGTGCTTGTTTAATATGCAAGTAATATCGCTCAGCACTGTGGATTTCGTTTCCATGAACACTGAATGAACTTGGATAATATTTAGTGTATTTTCGGAAGTCAAGATTATGGAAACCTTTTCGACATAAAAAATATTGAAAATTATGGACTTAAGGTTGTATGCCTTTCGAAAGTCAAAGACTTATCTCTCGAACTTTTCACGAGGAAACTTTCAATAATTCTCTTTCAAAGTCTAAGAATAAATCGTGCGAATTTCGCTACAGCAGAAATAAATACATCTACCCAAAACTGAAATTCAAAATGGCCACCATCACTGTGTCAACTCTTATGGGGAAAATTCAATTTTCAATTATCAAAAAACTAAGAGGGTGAAATCTTTATTTACTCGAAGAGTTCAGTTAAAAATGAGCCCACACAAGCGGTAGGCCAGAGAAGTATTGTAAACATATCTGTCCCTGAGGCGCATTGTACTACAGCAAATAAATCGCAGGGTGGTGTCAAACCTGGAATACCATGCAAGCTGCCACCCTCATACGGGCGCATACAGCAATATTAATACGACAATGTCTCCTTAATATGCATATGAATTATGCAATCGTATTATTATTAACGCCCAACCATTGTATCTTTTAGCTAGAGCAGTAGTATGTGTGACATCCAACTGACACTCTTTCTCAATATCGAATCACATGTACTAGTGTTTTGGCGTTATTTATAGGAGAAAGGTTAAACAACATATGGTAAGGACCGTGTTGTCCAAGTAAACCGTCATTATTAAATCAATAATAACTTTGCATATCAAACATTTACAAAAAAGTCGACTGACTGAAATGGTGTTTGAACGAACAAGAACGGTGAGGCCGATGCACGTAGCCCTGTCCCCGAGACGTCAAAGGGGCTCTTCATACATATGTACTTTCCTTATGAGAAAGGTTTCGACGTAGAGGGTGGTCCGACGATGTAACGTTCTCGGTAATTTTTTTTTGCGCTGTTCGGGAGGCACTGAAAAGTCTCAAAATGTTTGCGGTGTTATCCATGGTAGAGATAATTAAAGGGACCTGTGATTCATTGTGGAGTTTGGATGGGCGTGTGCTTACATTATTGAGCACGTGACCCTACCCCTGGCACAGAGAGTAACTTGCGTGCTGATTCTACAGAGAACAAGAACCATCATCATACGAATCCCTTCTGTAACTACAAGTCAGTTACCAAAAGTGCTAATGTATCTCATTTGTACATGCATCTATGCATCGCTAAAAGGATTCGCGAGTCGACTTAAGTCGACCAATCCGGCGGTCAACACGGAGGAGTGATAACTGTGTAGCTTGTTTTGACACGTGGTACTAGCCTTTGCCTTTGACATTTGAAAATGGCAAAGTACTTGACAAAGGCTGTCAGGACCGTCAAGGTCGACCCCTCGATCGATATTTCAACAAATTTAGCAAGAAAGGCCATGAGTGATAAAAGCCAGCAGTATGGCGTACGACTTCCATGGCCAATTGCACAAAACGTTGCTATCATCACAATGTCATTACTAATGATTATGGTTTGGTCAATTAAATGTCTTAGTGGAAATCATCAAAACATTTCATTATAAAGTATTTTATTTCAAAATTTTTCCAGGACATATCAAGGTGGTTGGAACTTCTATTTATGTGCACCGAAGAGATGTAAATGCGAGTGAAAAAACAGCAAAACGCAGTGGGCGTTTTTGGCAATTGTCTTTGCGTACGGTTGAGGGCAGGCTTTAAAAACCGACTACAGGCAAAGTATGTCAACCAGTGAACCAGTATGTCAACGAATAATCGGACTCGCGATTTCTAAAATATTGTGGCGGTGTTAGTGTACGAGTCGTGTGCTTAAAACTACATAGCCCTTTGCAATGCGTATTCATAGAAATAGCAACGTGAAAATGAATATGTTTGCTCTTAGACTTCAGCATGGGCGTTCGTCCATGGACGGAGCCACAGTCCCTCTATCCACTGTGACTGAGCATAAAATTACATGGACTGGGTGAATGCATACTGTGTCTCGGTGCTTGGCAGCGGTGGAGACTTTCGTTTATCATAGTGTCAACTATTCTGGACGATTGTTCGGATACATATGCTAGTCATGAACGTGAACTTCTGACCAAAGACACTCTAAATTTAGAGAATGTGTACACAAGGAGGGTGTTACTACCGACGGCCTTCACAATTCTATGAGTGGCTATTGTTAACAGGTGGTTTTCGTATTCAAAATGGCGAACATAAACACTCCACTCAACGCCAGTAATTTACGTTAAGTGTGCACGGCGTGTAATAAAACGATAGATTTAGGAATTTTGTACCCTTGAACATTTCTAGAGCACTGAAAGTTGCCGTCCAATAAACTAGCAAAGAAAAGTAAGAGTAAGGGCGCTTTCCGACGAAGCGGTAGCCCATATTTCCTTTTAATATGTTCGGTACGTTGACCCCACCCATATCAATGGATATGTACGTAACACCAGTGGCTTCAATAGAGAATGGCTCACGGCGTTGAATCCGCAAACCTAGGTCGAAAACGCAAAGCCATTTTATAACTGTATCGTTTAATTTCCCATTTTTTCCCTTCCCACCACTCTTTGTCGGTGTAACATGACGCTAACGCGCTATTTCAGGGTTCGTTTCGAATGTTGTCAGCGCAGAGTCGACACTTTGCATACAACTGTGGTGACACAGCTCGGAAATACCTGTACGCATTCGACTACAACGCCAAGCAGAAGAATATGAAGTTGCCATATTGTAAAGTTATCCTCCAAACGGCTGTACTAAAAGTGGACACTTTCTATTGCTTTTCTGACAAAATTATCGACACTTACCAAAATCAGCACACTACAGATCATATTGCCCGCCTTCAGGCTGCAGCAGCCACAACTGTACATAATCGGCATCTTGGAAACGGTCTTCTCTCAGCTAAGCTACCATACAGAACACAAACCAGACGATGCTCGGATCAGATCCGAAATTAAAAACAAAAGGAGCCAAAAAACCCTCACTTAATCCAGACCTCGCCCAAGATTAATCACTCCCTTTCTGCTACGGAGGTGAGGGGTCACTGGCATTCCAGTCGTTCTTTAGTACGCATGCCTGAGTGAAAGGACAATTGTTGCGGCGCATCTTGCATATGAATAGGCTCGTTCGCTCACATTGAATATCCAATACTTCGGCGTTGGTGGTTGACACTGTTGTTGTGTGATTGTGTGTTTATTCTTTGGTGTTTCAATAAGCTATAGCTTCAATTACTGCATGTTCCAGTGGTTCTCGTCTATGTGGCTCAAGATTGTTGGGACACATTGAGAGTATACTGCGAAATGTTAGGCGATCTGCCATGATGAGAAAAAAATGTTATCTCCTATAGGATGAACGCATCGTCTAATCCTACCCTGAACCAAACTGTGTTCTCTCCAATTGGCAAGCTCACCCCTTTTTCGTCTCTGGTGTAAGACCAAATTGCACCCTGTCAAATTCATTAATTCCCGACAGGCACAGTCACTCCAAATGTCCCTCCTGCAATCGCCACCAGCCAGACGATAGCTTTGCATGTCTTTATAAACGTTTGTCTTTTTCTCCATGATAAAATAATTTACGTACATATGAAGCTTCGTCATTCACCCAAAATATAAATTATTCTCAAGTTTGTCCCTTGACACGAAGAGAAAAAAAAATTATGAGGACTTGCTTATTTATTTTCGATGAATCGGTGAAAGGGTCGGTAGCTTTTACTTTTGATGATTTCTCCCGCTATTTTTGTTTTAATGTCAACGACAGATTCTTGTTCTGCTTCCAAAGCATGTTTAGAAACATAGTAGTTTAGCTTGTCAACTTGGCCTGTACACAAGTAAACAGCATTGTTATTGTTGACAAGTTAATTCTAGTCCGGACTGGAATTCAGAAGTAAACAATAACAGTGTCTTTGTATGCGTATAGACTGTGTAGACAAGCTAAATAGTAGATGTTTTAACAATGCTTTTGGGGGTGGAACATGAACTTGAAATTGATACACAGCAGACAATTTCATCAAACGTTTCACCTACTGGCCGCCCCTTCTATGGATGCTTCAAAGGACAATGGTGAATCCACAGTGAATCTATATTGGTCACAACGAGACACGCATCAGGATGCGTGTATAGTATGAGTCCTTTTTACAACCAAAGGATGTTCGCTTATGTCAAGGTCCCTCCTGGCTCCCAACAGCCATTTGCAATGTTTTATTACTGCCACTGTACAGAATGCTTCAGAACTCTGTCCCGCAGCCGGTTCTCGTTGTAAGGAACCTCTACACAGAATTCGAAGCGGTCGGTCAGAGAATAAAAGAAGAAAAAATTAAAAATTAAGGTCATTGTCGGTATTGGGTCTCAAATGTCGGTAAACTGTAACGAAAAATGTTTGACGGATAACATCTAATCGGGGTACTTTTCATCCATCCGCCAAACTTGCGCCTTCAACTTTCTTCTTCAGTACGACACACGATGACCAAATACGTTGCATCATATTTTCAAAAAAGTAATATTGGATAAATTAACATAAAATTCAATAAGCATAGTAATACAATTACATTCTCTTCGTTTTCCTCAAATTATCGGCCAAAAGCAACGAAAATGTTTAAAAATTTCACGTTTTGCGTTCGGAGAAAATTTGGTGAGGCAACCTATATTACCACATGCGGAAAGCGAACAAAAGAGTCTAGTCAACGCACATGTATATGGTACATTTATTGTGAACTTGTATGAAGTGAAAAACATGTCACTCATGTTGTGTAAAAACTGGAATAATGGCAAAACAGATTAAATAAATTAAATATTCCAATAAGTTTACTCAATCTAAGATGCAACCTCGTTCGCGACGTAGCCCACTAAAACGGTCGAATACGATGTACTGGCGCTCTTCATAATGCTGCTTGTCAACAAGATAAAGTACAACCGGTTAAGTAAGACATGAAGGCACAGTAGGAAAATTGAAGTTCATTTTTTATATCATTTCCCGCCAGTAACACTGACCTTTGACGAGAAAATCACGCACGTCCTGCAATGATGCAGCTAGTCAACATAACGTTGTACGAGGCACACTATCGTTGTATGCAGGTAAAAATGAGTCTGGCATTCAAGAGTGTATGTCAAAATATCTATACATTTTGTATCATAAAATTAGTAATGAACGATATTATGCGATTTTAATAATCACTGCTGTATACGATATACCTATTAATCAAATCAATAGCATCCGACGAAAATGCCAATTTTGACATACAAGCTTACCTTCCTTATGTAGCAGGTCATATTAACGGTATGAATTTTGTTTCATCTTGTTTTAACGTCTACCCTGAACACGCATCGAAATGCAGCGAATCAGAATACATGTTTGTGAGATAGCTACATGTAGTGTGGCAGTTTTGGTTAAAGTTAGTTACATCACGAATCGCGATATAGTGGCTGTTTATTGTCTGTTCATGATGAAATAAGTATATTTAAACGTGTTAAGTATGTAATAAATAAAATTGATACACGTTATTCTACTCTGTTTACTTCATTGCAAGAAATTCGTGGCAGGTAATGCGCTGATTTCCGATTGGACAAAGGAATTATGTCACCTGTATCCATGGCGGCCAATCAGAGGTGTTCGTTTGGATGACCGCGCAAAAACACAAGCATGCCACCAATAGACTGTGGCGTTACTCAAGCTCTCAGCACGGGCAACACACCCTCTTTGATATACCACACAGTCATCGATAAATTCAACTTTGCGGTGACTAATAACTTAAGTGCTTTGTGCTTGCAACCGTTGGTGAGACGAAGACATCTTCAACAAGTAAGTGTAAGAAAGACATAAGAACTTCATCGATGTCAGGAAAGTGCGCTCCAGTTTCTTATCTGTTCAAAATGACGTCTATCAGTCGCCACATTGTCACATAGTCGTTTCGAGAGTTCACTTTCGCGCGTATTCCTGATGAAATCGAACAATTTTCGGTGACGAATTTCCGACGTGATTATCATATTCCCTTCTTGGATGGTGGTGATGGTGGTGGTGGTTTTGATTGTGGTTCGAGGTTGTTGAGCGCGTGCCAATTTTGCCGTTGACCACCCGCCTCTCTTGGTGCTCTTCGTATGGCGTTGAAGTAACAAGAAAGTCGCCCGGTTCGTTGTCTTCCTTAGAGCTGAGCCCCATGAACTGATCTATGTCGATTGTTGTAAGCATTCCCCCAACGCCATAGAGGGGCTACGGATAGTAAAAATAACAACGAAATATAATATCAATTTTTGTTGTTCAGCAACTTCACAGTCACTGACATGCCATTGATAGAAAATACTGACGATGATTGACATTAACGAAAAATAAGAGATTATTACATTTTTTACTGTCTTCCATCGAAGAAGTGCCAGCGAGAGATCGTCGGGATCATACAGAAACTGATCGGGGGTATTTGCAACACGATTGGAACTAATTTGGGATAATTGGATCTTTATATTTTTCAAATTTCTCTGAAGTGTTAGGTGCCCTATAGATGAATGTTGCGATATTACAAATTACTCACAAAAACAAATGTGTGATTAAAAAAGAATAGCAGATGAGCTTACAATTGCAGGTTAAATCGACATTACTTTTAAATTATCATCCAATTATCCCAAATTACTTCCAATCGTGTTTTGCTCAAAGTCTGCGAAGACAACGCCGTTAATTTGTAGCACTGGGATGTGACATACAACCAGGTGTTGTCCCCTTTTCGCTTGTATCCGCAAACATACATCTTACATACAGTGTTTACTGATTGTGTACAGAGAGGGGAAAGGGGTGCATTATTGCGAAAATGATAGCAAAGTTGACGTCAAAAGGGAATAACCTCTGTAACAAGATCTCACCTGATTGTTTCGATACTCATACCTCTCGGTTTTATTTCGTTCCTTGGTTGCTTTGTATTCCATCACTACCACAGAAAACACAATCACCTAACATGTGTGAAGAAAGAAGCAAAGATTTGACTAAATGAAAAAAAATTGGCCATTAACGTTTGATCAGTTCTCTGATGCGATAAAGTTGACTTAGAATTCGAAGAAGCGATGTTAAGACAAAAATACAAACAAGACAAAAAACGTCATCTTTTCATAGGAATTTTGTTTTCAACCACAGAGAATAAAACAAACAAGTACGGCGTCCTTTGGGAGATCTGACTGTAAAATCGAAATCAATTAATAAACATTATTTTGTTCCTCAATTGCAATTTAGAGCCAAGTTTCCATAGATCGAATATGCAAATGAGTACCACTTACATTTGAGATGGATTTAGCTGCGTAAAGGATGACTTCAAAAAGCATAACCATAAATCCGTGCTGAAAGAGAGAAAAACAGAACTTTTGATATTCGTATTCCACTCAGAAGAAAAGTTTAACAAGATCAAAAACATTGATGGTGTCAACTTTGAAAATAGATAGATTTGGCTATGACACTTTCTTTATTTGTGCAAACGATAATGTTCGCGCCTTCCTACAAAGTAGCGAAGTGTATTCTTATTGTTGATGCTGATGCTACGTAATTATCACAACAGTGGAACTTAAGGTAGAACGCGCCTCGGGGACATGTAGTTGGACTCTCGATTTTCCACAATTCTTTTCTGATATACCACTTGTAAGGGGGGGGGGGAGCTCATTTTAAAGCTCTTGGAGAAAGAAAAACTTTCACCGTCTTATTTTTTTGAAAAACTTTCACCGTCTTATTTTTTCGAAAATCCAAAATTTAATTTTTCCCCTACAGCGTTTAAACAGGAATGGCGGCCATTTTGAATTTTAAACATCGCAAAATGTTGGGTAATTTCTTTCGCTGGTTCCAAACTTTGCACGGTGACCCCCGGTGTTTATTGTTGATTTGGTAAGAGAATGGTTGATAGTCTCTTTGAGGAAAGTTTGAGCAAAAGTTTAGGTCTTTAACCTTCGAGACGCATACTGCCATAACGAGCTGACGCAGACATAAAAACAATACCATTGAGAATTTTTTTTAATTATCTCACCTTAATAATGACGAAAATGATGAGGCCGGTGTCCAACACCGTGAATAAAACAATAAATACCAAAAAATACAGCATAATACCAGGACTGCTCTGTTGAGAGACAACAAATGGGATTGAAGACTTTTAATCAATGTTTCATGATCATTAATAAATGATTTGTCTTATCTGATGACTTTTCTGTCTTCATTAAACACCACTTTGAATTTATGCCAATCACCGACTGTCATTAGAGTGACTGTTATCACAGTCATTGTTGTAACTGTGATAGCCTCATATTTTATGTCTATGTCTGTCTCTTTAATTTCTGACCCTACTCTATACACATACATACATATACATACATACATACATACATACATACATACATACATACATACATACATACATACATACATACATACATACATACATACATACATACATACATACATACATAAAGACATACATAAAAACAAACAAACAGAAAGATAGAGACAGATCGATACACATTTATTAACTGATTGATTGATTGACAAATAAAACAAACCTACTTACCTTATCAACACCATTGAGTAGCATGAACGACGTGATGAAATAAACTGAATACACTGCTACGAAGACAAACCACACTTTGTAACGAATATCGTCGTTCTTCTCTGTAAACAATCAATTTAGAATTCAGTGTGTCAGTAAATTTGGGTAATTTGTGCCATTAGTACACAATTTTGCAAACCCTTTATTTCAATCTTGATTTCGAAAAGAGGATGGTTTAATGAAAGTTTCCTTCGGCAAAAATTTTATGTCAACGAATCGAATTACCCAAACTGCATTTCATACTTGATATTCAAGATGATTACGGTTGTCCCGGTGACCTCTATCAAGGCAACAAATCATCGATATTGAAGAGGGAGATGAACAATACAATCTCCGAAGTTGCTTGCCCCACGTGACGAAGGGAGGGGCAATCGGAGAGGGGCAGAAGTTGAAATCTTATATTCTGCTCTGAAAGTCAACATTTTCAACAACATGTGAATTAAGGGACGAGAATCTAAGCGAGGTATGAGCTTATGTGCACAGAGTGCTTCTCTTAACGCAGCTCGTAAACTCATCTACAGCCGTGTACGATGATTTTAACACCATTTTATTTTCCTCAAACCAAATACAGAATAACGAATCATGCATATCAAATGTCTTTCTTATCTTGAAAAAAGGCGCTTCCCGTTTCCCAACCTCAAAACCTTTCAGAGGGGTATTAAATCATTCCAAGACCAACTGCTAATGGATAATTGTGCTTCTCGGTACACTTTTTTTGCGGCGAGCGTTTTTACAATGATGATGTACGCATTTCAAAAGCTCTATAAGTATTTAAAGACATTTCATCATAAGGTACTTAAAAGAAAAAATATGAGTTTATGGTGACCCTGTCTATTTATACCCTCGATCCTGCATTTTTCGGCATTTTGGACATACTGCGTGCGTTTACTCGTTTATCTGTTTACTATGTGTCATAGCAAATAAATAAATAAATAAATAAATAAATAAATAAATAAATAAATAAATAAATAAATAAATAAATAAATAAATGAATAAATTTAGTTCCCGTCTCATACAGGGTCTTGTTACGGTGAGCACAGCTATTTTTTCCCATTTTTACCTAAACTTTATTCCAAAGCGTTTATTATAAAAATAAATTAGCTTAAAAAATAATGATTTTTTGATATATAGAAAACAAAAAGCAAAAAATATAGTACAATAAATAAGGTTTTTGTTTTTCGTCGAAAACTTAAGAAGATCAGATGCAACATAAAGATGTTACCATAAAAAATATTTTCTCACCTGAGCCATAGTCCGGGTCGTCTGGGGTGCTTATCCCGCCTGGCCTCGTCAACTTGTACACGTAGAAAAATATTAACCCGATTGACAGTATCTGGAAGACAGAAACGCGGATATCTGACTGCAAAACAGTTGATTTATGATAGCACATGTTATCTGGAGCGTGATAAAATTATTCAAGAATGCAGACATTTACGCCAGAGAAGAAATATTTGCGATGTGGGTTGTCGTTAAATGGTACCACTCTTGTCAAATGCAATGACAGTTGCCGCTCTGTCACAGCAGGAAATAAACTTGACCTACATGTTTGTTGTGCCAATAACACAAAAGACAAGTTAATGTAAAAGAGAAGTTCAAGAAATGCTTGATAGATTTCACCATGCTTATTCAAAGGCGGTTATAACAACGATCTTGTCATTTTTGTTTTGTAATCTCAGAATCCAGTTCAAACACTTAGTATTTAGCTTGTAAGCGAGACGAGTGTTGTGCATTCACTGTACTTTACCAATGCTCTAAGGTTACATGGTAATATGCATTATTCTCTGTTACACAAATTATTCAAGCTCAGTCATTGTAATCACTTGACCAACGTATTGATTTACAGTTGAGACTCCTCAGAGCCATGAACAAGACAATGGACACAGGGTAGCTAAAAATACTGCAACGAATACAACCATGATAAAAGCGCAAACTGTAAAAAGGATAAAGGGTTTGTAACTTCTCCTAACCGAACCCGCTACACCTGAAAGTGGTAACGTCACTCAAATGAGTTCACAAAGTATGCGTCGATTTAGCTGTAACATTTTACGTGCTGTAACAACATGGTGTAATAAATAGCGGTTTTGTAACATGGCCTGAATGACCGCACCCCTTACTTCACAACACACCTTCGACTTTTCGCTGAAGGTGCGATTATTGCATGTGCCCCTATGCCGGCAGACGTATTGTCGGGATCACTGACGAAACTGTTTCATGCACACATGTGTACGTATAGACGACTTTTCTAGGTCACTTCGACACTTGTTATGAAAAGACACCCTCAATTTTAAGCAGGACGGTGGATCCATGGAATGTAAAAAATGTTTGGCGTGTCACAGGTCTCGAGTAAGAACGCAATTACCACTGATTTAGGGATTCCATCGCTCTTTTTTAGTCTATCCACATATTCCTTCAAGGGTCAAGTCACTTTTCTTCATGGTGCGTGTCTTACGTCAAAATTGGAAACTTTCCTTGTTTTATTAGGGTCACAAACCCAAGATCTCGAATTAGGCGTTTTGCTTAATCGGCCAGGAAACAGAACGGCTTGAAAGAAAACGTAACAAGTTCCAGAACTCATTTGTTGACTGTTAAAAAAAGCCACTGAGAATGGCAACCTATGCCTCAATACCTTGTTACATGACACGGGCATTGACGCGGCATTGTGCAATACGCTGAATACAGATCAGCCATACCGTACTGACATGCCCCGTTCCCCAGTCGATTCAATAAAATTCACGGCCGTATAGGAATATGAGGTAGGCGAGGGTTCAAGAGGCGGACAGGTAGAGCTGTAAACAGTGGTCAAGTCTTCATTTACAGATGGTGAATAAAGTATTACTTAGGTCATACGGGGCTCGGTAACTGTGCATCTGTACTACCGGACCTCTTAATAATTAATGGGGGTTTCTCAATAGATAAAGGAGAGATTTACATACAAATCAATGGAAAGTGGTAGGAGTCCTTTGACTATACATTTAGGTTCACAGAAAATTGATGCCGAGAACAAAAGCTGGAATGGATCGTTTTGTGGACGGTCGTAGCAGGACTTTCTTATACTGATCTGTTAGGTTGGACCAAGTTTCCAACCTCACGGTGTGTGAAGGTTCGTTATTTGAACTTACCGCACTGTATATGGCGCAGGCACGACACCCGTTCCTTGTGTTGAAACCCATTGGGGAGTTCAAGAGTACTTGACACCTTGTCCGGAAGTCGCCAAAGTTTGTCCTTTCGGGTTCGACTTGAGTCAAAGTTCCATTAAACTACACTATAAACAGGGCCAGTCAGGAAAAAAAAGCAGAATAAGTGTTCCACTCTTTGCTGCAGACAGCCGAGGAAAATGAATGACTCCTTTCAAACGAGTGACAGAGGCTTTGAGAACAGCATCAAGACACCTCAGAACCGTATGCGGTGCCGATCAGGGTTCCCATACCGGGGAAGCTGGACATAAGTGAACCTTCTTACGATCAACTCCGTCTCAATTCCGGAAAACTTAACCAAAGATTTGAGAAAGATAATAAAAAAAACAGGATTGCAGCACCACCAGGGCCAGTCACGTCACACAAGGGCTGTAGAGCACACGATTGTAACCAAACTGTGAAAGTATAGCCATGCGTCATGCAATCAGAATGACGGAGAATGACCTCTGCATTGAAGGCCCTGTCACGTGATTCCGGTGCAACAAAAGGAGGGTCGACGTAGAAGGCTAAGAAGGGAAAGGTATTTAGAAGCCCGCCGGACAAAGAGAACTTTCTCTTTAGTGGTAAGAAGTCATAAATTATTGGTTCTATGAAACGCTGACAGTCTGTTTCACTTTTTACCCCTGATACCCCTGACCTTCTCGACATGAACAGAACTGTAAATGTCCGATCTCAAGCAATGCTTCACCGTCTTCGGTAGAACGACATCTTACATACGAGCGTCCATACACTCATAGTGGTCCTGCTTGAACTACTGAGTAATTCGAGACATCGAGGAATAAAAAGCAGAAAGATTAAATCCATATATTAACTCATTTGTTCATTTCATTCTCTTTGGTTCATTCATATCATATTCCTCATTATGACGTAAATGGCACAACCTGCATGCTTACCCGTTAAACACAAAATTTCAAAATATGTTTTTGCTCCGTTTAGAAAAGGCTAGACCGCTGAGATTTCTCACCAGTCTAGATTATACTTGATTTTTTCTGTTTTTTAACCCTCTGAGCACCAAAGTCAATTTTTGTTGCCTTTAAACAAGATTTTTCAGTCAATTTTTTGAAGATTTTTGCCAAAATTTTGATAAGAAGCTCTAGCTGATAAAATTTATGACCATTTGGTTCAAAATTATCAATAAAAAATTCAGAAAATTTAGAAAAATTGGTAAAATGTTGCACTGAAATTTTGGTGGGAAATAATACAGCACTCAATGGGTTAATATAAAGATAGTGACTATTATGGTTGTCTCTGATTTTTCAGTCTTCATCGGTCTACCTTTTTCTATCCCTTCCTTCCCTCCATTTGTCCGCCCATCTGTCTGTCTGTCTGTCTGTCTGTGTCTGTCTGTCTGTCTGTCTGTCTGTCTCTGTCTCTGTCTGTCTGTCTCTGTCTCTGTCTCGGTCTATCTGTCTGTCTCTGTCTGTCTGTCTGTCTGTCTGTCTGTCTGTCTGTCTGTCTGTCTGTCTGTCTGTCTGTCTCTCTGTCTCTTCGTGCACTTGTTGCAACCCCATGACCAAATATCAGCTATTTATGTTTTATTATGACATGATATTTACATTATTCAGCCTACCTTAAATTTAATCAACTGTTTTCTTGATCAGTCAACAGACTATAAAATATATTGCTTAGTGCCACTGCAGTATATCAGTTTGATGTTACATGCTAATACAGCGTTACAAATAAATTTTCTGGTATCATTCAATTTTGCTATCGTTTGCGTAACTTTCTGTTAACATTATAAGCCAAAATCCTTACAATAAGCTCTTACTTTGCACTTGGAAATCGCAATCTTATTATATTTTGGTAAAGGTTTTGAAACGTTTCGCGCAGTAACACTTTTAGACCATGGCAATGATGTAAGTTACAACGTCACGTTACAGACCAAAACTCATACATAAACTCATACAATTTTAATAAGAACTTTTCGGCGAAGTCAATATAAAAACAATTGAAAATAATAAATAAGCGCTCAACTTTACCGAATTTGATGTTCACATCAAATGGCCGACTTTTCATTAAAAGCTGGACTTCTAAAATATATCTGTTGTGCGGTCAATAAATGTGAAAAGCAGTTATACAAAAGTGTGTCGTCATAACAGAGTATAATTACACCACGCATGCAGATTTTAACTGGGTGAAATGTTACATATACTTGGAAACTAATACCCCTTTTAGTAACCCCCTTACATTGAATTCGTAGGGCAGTAAAGGTTGAATTAAGGACGCCCTCAAGCGTCAAGGTTTATAATTTTATCCTTTTTATCATCCCTCAGTGCGAATTTCGTATATTGTATCCCTGGCTTCATAACCTCTGTTTACTTGTCCAACCGAAGAGTAACGACCGCTGCGGTTATTCGCGGCGAAACTCCCAGTCAACGAAACTCTATCGCTCATTTCTACAGAAGCCAGGCTATCACTGCGCCTGCTCAGGGACTCGGTGTCGAATGTCACGGACCTGCCTGACACACTTCGGCGTTTAGCAGACTTGAAATTTGTCGGCACTGTTTGGGGAACGATAGGGTTGTCAGGGTAGTCGTCAGACGCACGGCGCCGTCCATCGTGAGTAGGGGCAAAAGCCTGTCCGAAAGTTGTTCCGGGTAGTGTTACTGGAACGACTGCATCGTTGAACGCATCATGCGAGGCATTACTGGGCCGTTGTCTCATTCTGGATTCCCTCACCGGAGTGATTATGTCGGTAGACGCTTGGTCAGACACAAAACCCTGTCCGAAGTTACCTTCGACCAACCTCCTGGGAACAATGTCGTCATCGCGCAAACGGTCTTTCTGGGTATCCACATTCTGCCTTTGAATGATGACAGGTACGGTCGAGTTATCGGCCACTATGTCACCGTTCCGGACAGGTTGTGGTCCTGGCTTCAAGACTGGTGCCATGTCAGGATTTGTCTCGTTGAAATATTCTTCAATGGGAACGAGGCTCCGTTCCGCATCTTCTCCAAGCTCTGTCTCAACGACGACCCTATCATCGAACGCTTCCACGGACTGCATTGTGCCAGGTTCTTGTGATTCTTCAGCTTTGTCGAGAGAGATTTCTTCCTTTGAAGCCTCTTTCTTAGACGACTTTTTATCTTTCTGTTTCTTTTCTTTTCTTTTGAGCTTTTCCTCCTTTAGTATCTTCGTTTTCTGAGCAAAAAAGCATACCAGGTGGTCCATTAGTTACCCCTTTTGTCGATAAATCGTATATGATTAACTAGCAGCCATAGTTAAATTGCAAGCACGTAATTATGTTTCGACACTTTTTGTGTTGTAGTCGAGCAAAGACTATCCAGGGCAGACAAAGACACGTACCTACCTGGTTGTCTCTGCGGCGTGCAAATGTTGTAATTAGTCGTTCATGAAACATTTAAAGTGAGGGTTAACGCGTCTATACGTTAGACGGTACACATAAACACCGTATTTATACCTTCACAATTTTCGGTACCACAAATACGATTTTGACACCTAAACGAGTCATAAAAGTAATTCATAAAAGTCTAAGGTGGTCGACCATATTTTCGACATGGAGGATTTCTACATGTAAAATACATGAAATTTCTGAAGTCAAACTTAAGTTGTAGGTTTCCAGAAATGCCTGAAAAGATGCATTTAACTAGCTTCACAAACAAACAGAACTTTTTGCCATGGAAACAATTGTATTAAGTATTTATCAGTTCACTATGTCAAACTCTTGCTGCTGTGAAAAGTCGACTTTTTACCCATAATGCATTTTAGTATTTCACAATCATGTAGTTTGACCCCTTAGCACAAGACAAAAGTTATTTAAGGACCCCTTATTCCGTTTTAAAGACACAGCGCGGTACTCTCTTCCACATAACGTCTCTTACCTTGTTCTTACGGGTCCTCACACTAAGTTTTCCCGTTCTCTGGCATTCGGACAACACGACCACGAATGAAAAAACCTGGATAGAGTAAAAAAGTGTAAAAACTGAAATATTTTAGAGTGCGTGTATTGAATTTTATCTCAAGTTCTGATAAAACAATGGGAGACGCTTCAAAAATTTCATAATTTAATCACGTAGTTGTATAAGAATGTAAGAAAATCGCCTGGCTGGTTCACATTTCCCGTTTCTGAAAATGAACACTCACTTTGAAGACATGGAAGTATAAATATAAACACAAAGGAAGATTTTGACCTTTTTGAAATTATGCAGTCGTTAAGTTATGATGAATTGCACCAGTTTATGTTGGTCAGAACCATGAAGCGTGATTATGCACATGCAGTAGTCGACAGAAGTAACGTCCTGGTGTCCGCCAGAAAAATGTTCCAGTCATTAATAAACACCTATTGCCTGGTCATGACGGCTATAGCGACCGTCTATTACCCCGAGGGGCCGTGTGTTACCAGAAACACATCGCTATTCCCCGAGGCCGTAGGCCGAGCGGTATAGCGATGTGTTTCTGGTAACACACGGCCACGAGGGGTAATAGACGAGCGCTATAGCCCGAATAAAGACCAGGCTATAGGTGTTTTATAACACACCACATGCTCATGTTGTATTGTTATATAGTTTTTAATGTGTTTTGATATTTTGCACCGCAACAATCCATTGTGACAAGTTTACTGGCGGATGTTTCCACAGCGCTTTCAGTTGTACGTGGTACCACTTTCTTTCAAAAAATATTCAAAGCATACCTAGCGACATCCTTAGTTGCACCTTAATCTTTTCCGTCGATGAGCTATTCAAGTTCCTACGCTGTTGGAATGTTGGAAAATGTTGGAAAATCTGTTTTAGAGAATGTGTCGTCACCTATCCCGGACGCACATCACGTTCTAGTCACCCGCCATTGTTGCAAAGCTGCAGACGACACTACGGTCACGTGACCGGGCACTTTCCAAATTTGGTCAGAACTATTTCCCTAGGGAAATAGCTTTCCAAAAATACCCTCTGACGTCACTTTTGTCGATTTGGTGGGGACTAGACTTATCTATTTTCTCGTCGCGTGACGTATTCTGGCGAATCGCGACACGGAATGAGCATGTGGCGTGTTATAATACTGTCTAATCTCACAAACCTCGAGCATTTGCATAAGAATCCCACAGAAATGTCGGTTTCATATGACAAATCACACTGCGCATGGACAGCAATGAGGTCACAGTTGACACTTTAGAAAGACTGCTGTAAGCCAGACACGCAGGACGCCAAAAAGCAACGAATCTTAGCTTTGTCTGGTTCGTTAATGAAACAACCGTTACGGTAAAGTTTACGGAATAGTTCACTCTCCTGCCAAGTGATTGTAACGCATGCCTTGATGCGCCATACTCACATTGATTGCCAGTTTAACCAGCATCAGGCAAAAATCCAAAATCTCTCCGCTCCCAAAACCCTGTTGAACATTAAACACAATGAAACGAATTTGGAATAGGTGTTCTATTGAATAAGCTGAAATTTTGCGAGCATGTACTATTCAATATTGCAATCAAATTTTCCTTATATATAATAATATATATATATATATAATATATATATATATATATATATATATATATATATATATATATAGTTTATTTTGTCATCCAATGGTCTTTTGTAGTGAAATTCTGTCACTAGCGTCTGTCGATTTCATTTTTTACAAGACAGCCCTAAGTTTTGCTAATTTTTGACGACAATGTAACCTTTTGGCCCTCGCCACAATGTCACAAAATATTGTGACAAGTGCATGACTGCAAACCCTTTCTGATCACGTGATGACGATATTTTAGCATTTGATTTCGTCGTGTAATTTATTATGTGAAAAAAAATAATGTAGTATCAAGACATATTAAAAGTTTTTATTTTGTGTTACATTTTTGTAGCTTAACTTGATTGTGTAAATATCTCACAAAATACAATACAACCCCGTGTGTCCAAGAGTTGAATGGTATGGAGGTCAGAGTGAGATTTTTTCATTCAGTCTAAATGATCTCAAAAGAAATGTGATCATCATACACGTTTCAGCTGACATTCGTTTTTGCTGTTCCATATTTGTTTATTTGTAATTATTTCATCTTGAATGTAACTCCTTTGTATAGGAGCCGGAGGCCTAGAAATACAACAAATCTATCTATCTATCTATCTATCTATCTATCTATCTATCTATCTATCTATCTATCTATCTATCTATCTATCTATCTATCTATCTATCTATCTCT
>NW_027248406.1:82500-190000 GCF_041260155.1 Ptychodera flava
AAAGTAAAGTTTTGTGTTCAACTTTGGTGTACATGTATTTGTGATTCACGAAAGCACTGCTCGCAAGATTGAGGTTAAAGTTAAACGTAGTTGGCCTTGGTAGCGATCGTGCCGTTTAGAATTCAAACTTAACGATCAAATTAGATTGACCTTTCATTATTTATTTCAAACGCTCAAAGCAGTGCATAGTTTTCTTACTTCAGGTAAAGGGCGACGAATTCGGACGCGCACACGCTTTAGAACGTTTCTGCGCAGAATTTAACTCCATCCTGCCGCAAATGGGTTATTTTGTAGCGCATGTATTTGACATCACCTGTCATTGTTGAAATTGCGCTTTTACCTAATTTTTTGACCCAGTGTCTTAGAAATACATGTGACCTATAACCTTGTCATATTTTGACCCCCTAGGAGCTGGTTTTTATTCAATATGAGCGCAAAATTAACATTTCTCTCCCATTTATATGGCGCAATTTACCCATTCACCTGGAGATATTGTAAAAAGTAGCGTGGTGACACACCTTTTATAAAAATGTAAACTAAATGGTATTATGTCAGGAGTTTATTCGCCAAGTTTGGTCAAAATGACACCATTCAAAGCGACAGGAAGAAAGTTCGAAAATTATGTAGTGATATAATTTCGATATCGTCATTTTGTAATCGATACTTATGTTAAATTACTTCACAAACATCATAAAAACTATATATTCGATAGATATGGATCTTAAGTCTTGGTATTTATTAAAATTAACTCATTTGCTAAGCGTTTTATAATTGCTTTCTTTAGTTTAAGTGAATTATATCATTTTATTTATTTCTAACGACGCCATTTTAACGTCTGTTTCCATGGAAACGAGCGTGGTGACCCCCATTTTTTATTTCATTTTGCACTTGCACAACTTCCAAGAATATTTGTGTAAAGTTTCAAGAAAATGACACCACAACTTAATTTTGACGTAATTCGTAGTACTTCACCTTAAGGTAGATCGTGCCTCGGGGACAGATATTCGGACTCTCAAACTTTTACAATTCTTTTCTGGTATACCACTTGTGGGTGTTCATTTTAAAGCTCTTTGTATACAAAAACTTTTCTGCGGCTTAGTTTTTCGTAAATCGAAAAGTTTATTTTTCTTCATAGAGTTAACACAGGAATGGCGGCCATTTTGAATTTTAAATATCGCAAAATGTTGGGTAATTTGTTCCGCTAGTTCCAAGATTTGCACGGTGACCCCTGATTTTTATCGTTGGGGATGTCGTATCAATATTTAAACATGCTGGAACTAATCTGCGGTTGAAATCGCGTCATTTTCATCAAAATTACTACAATTGATTGGTTGGCTGCAGGATTTGAGGGTGAGCAAAGAGTACTAGAAATCAAATTTACGCATGACGTAACATCTTTGACTTTTTTATATTTTTAAAAAAGGCGTGTGTTGAACGGTCAAATAAAACCATGACGCTGTACTCCACAGTAGCTCTGGACTTGATTGGCATGACCATTTATGTTAATTTCATTTGTGAGAATACATGGTAAATCCGTTTAAATTGACCGTGCATTGCGGGTTTTGACTTCCTTCGCCATATGAGAATTGATGTGAATGACGGCTAGAGAGTAGAGTACTACTCACGTTCTTGTTTCTGCTTTGCGTTTCTTTTATATGATGAGTCGGACAAATTTAATGGCTGTTTCACTTTCCGTCAAACATTTACTGTCATGCTAACTGCGTATGATGCCATTTCCACTCAGAAAATACCGTGCCAGATGAAAGTCAGAAAAATGTGATTTCCATTTCAGAGCGCCAGTGCATTACCAGTTGGAGAAACCACGGTCCCTCTATCTGGAGGCACCGTGTAGAAACTGACCGTGGCCGATTAACAGCGCCACAGCCAAGTTGACGATGATGCATTAAACATACCATAAACTGCCGAAATGCAATCATTTATAACGATTTGAATCGCTGAGAACATAAAACAATTCTTACAGCCTAAAATTACAATCAAGAAATCGTGAGTTCAAGTTGGAAACAAGTATTATGCTCTCAGCTCTGACAACTGAGAAACTATGGGTCCCCCTAGTAGTTGACCGACGGAAGTGAGCGATTGAAAAGTCGACGCCATTTTGGCCCCGTGGCCATCAAATATTCATATTTTTTTGTCCTTCAAGTGCACATTAACAAGTTTACAAAACTTTACCTAACCCTATACCAACTCACGCGTTATAACTTTAGATATAAGCCGACGGACTCACCTTAGAGCGAGATATTAGAAAGTCTTTCGTTCCCCTATAAGTACTTCGATAGAAAAAATAAATGGCTGGTCCTGGCATGTTCAAAATATTTTTCACCGTAAGTACAATGCTACCAAAGCGTAACGTATTTACATATTTTCAATAGTGCCATTACAAAGAAGTTTTGAAAAGAGGAATATCATGTTCAACCTTCCAAAGTTATACAATGACTAACATTGTGTATAAAACATCGCTATGAAAACATATTATAATTCAACTCTTCATATGTCCAAACAACCAGACGTGATTTTTTCCTCGCTCATTCCTTTGACTAAAGAGACTCGCAGTTCACACTGTTGCCTTCCTTAAGTTGATGAGTGTGGCAAAAGTCAGTGATCACTGTATATTATCAGTCAATGCATGCGACGAGGCTGGTTTCCAAACAGCGCCCTCATCATTGGGCCCTCGGATTGTGAGAAGCCATAATGTTTATGTATTTCATATGTTTTAGCATATTTGTTATACTGTATTGTCCCTATATTAGTGCTTTTGGTATTTATTTTTACAACTTGTCTCTTTTAAGCACGTTGGTTTGACTACATGCATGCTCCGTCGACGACAACTGGGCGTTGGGCTATTTAAAATATGGCGTTAGAGTGTAAAATAATCCCTCGTATTGGTTCTAGAATGTAACGATAGTGACACATCGTCCTTGTTTAGCTATCCGTCAAGTTATGTAACGACACGTAATGAATGTAGATCAAATTTGCTCGAACTTAATTTGAATTTCACTTCATATTTGTTAATCAACGTAACAATAACCACCGGCTGTACATGGTGATGTTTACGGGGGGGTATTTCTCGCTTAAACCACGGCCCCTTTTGTGAGGGACCGTGCTAAAACCAACGTGAAGCAGACTGCTACAGTGCATATCAATAATTGCTTTTAAGGTTTATCTAAAATATAGCCGCATCGTCTTCTTTACAGAGTTACAGAGGCATTCAGTTCGCAAAGTTCGGGGACGATTAACGGACGTCCAAGCGTGTATGGAAATAAAAAAAACTGCAGTACCGTATACCGGTGTAATCAGAAGAGACGAGGAAAAAGAAAGAAAGTTCTGCAGTACTTGAACTTTGCCGGCAGTTTCCGACAAATAGCCCGAAGAGGACAACTTTAAAAGAGTGAAATGGGCTGAAATATGCAACTATTTCTTTTTTCATTATTCGTGCGTCAAATGGTTACTCAGATATTATTCAGATATTATTCCTCCTTGCTCTGACCTGATGATCAGAACGACACGAGGACGCAAACGATAAACATTTATGACGTCTGTTAATATGATATTACCGGGTAACGTGGTCACGTGACGCACCGCCACGGGGACAGATAGTCGGACTCTCAAATTTCTACAATTCTTTTCTGATGTACCACTTATGAAGGCTCATTTTAAAGCTCTTGGAAAAAAAGAAAACTTTCACAGTCTTAGGTGTTCGAAAATCCAAAATTCAATTTCCCCAAACAATGGCGGCCCATATCGCAAAATGTTGGGTAATTTGTTTCCCTAGTTCCAAACTTTGCACTGCGACCCCATATTTTTATTGTTGATTTGGTAAGAGAATGGTTGAAAGTACCATTGAGGAAAGTTTGAGCAAAAGTTTAAATCCTTTCACTTTCGAGGCGCATACTAACTTAAAATAAAACCAATCTTACACTATGAAAGCAAGACCATGGCGCACTGCTGTCATTCGGTGTGTTAGACAACGCCGTGGCCGAAGACAGTATGCCGTGGATGAACGTACAAATTCCGACCTTGACCCATTGGTCTCTGAGATGTAAATTCAAGAAAATAATTTAGACTTGTCACACAATTTTATCCATAGTGATGGGACATCGGCCATAATTGCACAATTATGTCGCTTTATTTTTACCGTTTACCGTGGAAAGGACACAGAAATTTTCTCTGGAAAATGTATGACGCGAAAAAGAAGCTAATTCTAAGACAGTCAACACTCAAAATGTTGTTGTTAGTCTACGAGGTGCCGGGCCAGCGAAAGCAAACGTGAATTTGTGTAAAGTAACGAATTTCAAAGTTCAGCGAACAGAATCAACAATAATTTTACCCATTATTTTTTTCAGGCATATCGGTTTAATTTGGGCGTTCCAGTAAAACAGAATAACATGGCGATAAAAAGACCTTGGCTTATAATGGTGTGCATTTCAAATGTATTTAATCAAAATTCCTCGAACACAAATTAACGCGTATCAACGAGCGTGACTATCAACCTGCTAATGTTAGGTTTAGCGGTTATAAATCTTGTGAAAATATCTGACATATTTGAATATAATTTATGTACTTTGTTATATTGTTCTCTTAAATCGTTCAGTTATCGTGCACACATGATTACTTAAATAGTATAGGCAAATTTTCAATGCATGCATATGCCAGGAATAACGGTCACAATTTACCATAGAGGGCGCACCGCCAACATCCCGAAATGGTTCAGGAGGCTTAGCGTCATATTAATAATCACTTGGTGACCGAGTTCAATGCTCTATCATCTATGCACCCAAAACTACAATTTACCTAATTATTACCTATGATAAATACTTAATTATAAATGTTTACGATACTGTTGTACCGAACACAGAAAACCATATTTGATATGTAGCCGTGTCCCACATTTTATGTAATACAACCTCTGTCCGGTTTAAGCTTACGCTCTTTCTTCAGTCATGGCCATCACAGCCATTTTGAGGCTACGGAATTCGCGCTTGTCTTTTCGGTAGACTTACTTCCCAGCATTAGGAATCATCTCGCGAGAATTTACATCATCAATGTATGCGTTTCTACGAGTCTACCCGTCCCCGAACGAATGGATTCATTTGGTTGCTCCATGTCGCAAGGTATCGCGGAGCCATAATCTCGCGAGATTTGTCATTGTCATTGACTTCCTTGTTGTGCGTTCATACTTTTGTTGCACCTATCACAGCCAGCGACGATTCCGGTGTCGGAGGTCTTGGCGGCGAGACCGTAGCGCTTGGGATGCCGATGATTCTGCGGAGGCGGCCGTGGCGGCGGTGTCATCGGGAGTCGGCGTCGTCGCGATGCGGACAGCGAACTTGCACCTCGTGGTGGGGGCGATGGTTTCGCTGATTTCGTCGGCTGTTGTTGTTGCTCCGTAGTGGCATGGGGCACTTCAGATTTTTGAGGTTCAACTAACACCGACTCCTATGCATTAAGAAAAACATGTATACCATTAGTCGGTAAACACATGTACGGTGTACATGTCAATACGAGAGAAACGGTCAGCGTATAGATACAATCGAAAGTTGCACATCGTCATCTATTTTGTAAATTGGACGTTTCTTGCAAAATCTACTCAAGCAAAGCCAAGCTGATAAGTTCTGTAGTTGGAGAAGAATTTTCAAGTTGCTCTCAACTCAAGTTTTGTCTTAACACAATAATCTCCGGCATACGTTTTGTAGTTTTGAGGGAAATTGCACATCGTAATTATTGCCTGTATAGTGTTATGGTGGAATCTGTGACCTGTATTATTAACAGGGTGACAGGTAAAAACTTGCTTTTTTCATTCATATCAACAGAAAATCACTGACACATTTACAATACCTGCCGAGGAATGCGAAAAGTTATCAGTAGTCACTGACGGACGATAATTAAGTTGACAAAGCCCCATTAGCTGCATCTTTTTGCATTTTGCATACCAGAAAAATATCACCCGACCATTAGAGAGGTGTCTTAGCAAATTTCACCCTTTGTATTCTTGGTGGTGGATTTGGTCGATAAATTCAGGTGCTTACGCGTGTTTTTATGGCGGTCACATTTGAGTTGCAACTCAAAAATTATTGCGTTGTTAAAGTTTAAATTGTGCTTTCGTCGCCAACGTTTGAAAGACTTTCCGTGATCACATTTTGGTAAGCATTTTCCACATAAGTTGAGCTTGATTTCAAACCTTATCGAAAAACATGCAAAAAGATAAACAGATATTCAATAATCAATCACGAACAGATAGATTAAATATGCATCTAAAGGAGGGACGGTCGTTCTACTAGCATAGAAAAATTTGCTGTATCATTTGCCAACGAAAATGCTACAGTATTCCAGACTCCCTTCAGTAACACGAGAGTATGTATTCGTTTGCTAAAGTCGAACTAAATCGTAAAATTCACTTTTGCTTAATACAAAAACAGTTAAAAGAAAAAAGATAGCATCTGAGACTTGGCTCGGAGAGTTCGAAAAGTGCAGTTAGTTCGGAGAGCAACAAAATTCAAATTTAAGTAAATATTCGCAAACCATTCACCTCTGCTTTCTGGTAAACAGACACTGGTTGGCTATCGAAAGTAATGGGTCGGAGATATAAAATGGTTTGAATATTGAAATTTTTGAACTGTTTCCGACGTACAGCTAAAGGTTTTTGCCCGATGTTTTCCTTTTTATAGACAAAATTTTGTCATGGAAGCCTTACATAACACCATGGACCATGATAACACCAAAGAGGGTTGGCACAATTATCTTAGCGTCAAAGGAAAGAGCCCGCCCTTTCACATTGTTACCGTTTGTGTTTCTCTCTGTTTTGTCATATCTTCGACCAAGGGACCTTTAACGGAAACAGCTGATTCCATTTCGGTCCGGGCAAGCTCTTTTTCGTCCGGAAAGACCGCATTTTCCTGTCCTTCGATCTGCTCATTCTTTGACTTCTTGCTAGGATATTTCTTTTTGTAGCCAGGGAGGCCGCCAGTCTTCAAATCAGCACCATATGGGGACCAGTCATCCTCGTCCGGGCAAGACGTAGCCTCGTCCATCTCAACGTCAAAATTCCCGAGCTGTTCATGTTAACGAGATGTTAGTATTAACGGACTCGAATCTTCATTAAACACTTGAACAATTCTGTACTATTTAGCTTTTGAAAAAAACATCTTGCTGGTAAAGTGAGTTTAAGGGCTTCCCTGTTCTATATGTACGTCTCACTAATGGATTCTTTAACTATGATTGTAGAGGGCCCTATCATGAACAATGCTTTTTACAGAGCACTAATGTCTACCACATTTCCATCTCTGTTTGCGATAAAGACGTTATCGTGACCCTCTTTATCTATGTACGTCGGTTGTGTTCACTTCTAATGTCGTTTCAGGTTGCCAAGATCCTACCAGTGTTTCAGCACCTTTCGGCATGTGCACAGCTTTTTAATGTAATGCACATATGAGTTTAATCTTGAGCGGCAGAATGACTGGAACATTGACACTACATATTGTGAGAAAGATATCTCTAATGGTTATGAAACATTATGTTTCGATAGGGTATCACTCTTGCTGGATGCAAAATTGTTATCTTCACAAAAATAGTCCCCATCTCCTGATTCATCGTTTAAAAGTTAGACATAGCTTGGTAAGTTACATGTCACTAGATCGCTGATCTTTCGACAATGACATAGGTTATAATATTGACGTTGCGTTTGGCCATTGTTGGTCAAGGCGACGTACATGAAGTGCACAAAGTACTGGCATTATTCAGGCTCGATGAGCAGACTTCGATTTGGATTTTCATACTTACAAGCAAGCAAGCAAGCAAGCAAGCAAGCAAACAAACAAAGTAAATAAAATCAAAATATTCATAAAGAAATAAATGCGTATTATTGCATTCATACAAACATACATAAATGAAAGAATGTAGATAAATAAATATATAGATGAATAAAAAATAAAAAAATCTATGAATAATAAACAAATAAACAAAATAAATAAATGCTACTTTTGACGTCATGTTTTCATCATTGCCGCCTTGAACTGATTTTCCCCTCGCTGATCTGCTGGCGTTTCTAAATCTAAAATATCCACACATATTACAAACATGTAATAGTCATTTAACAAAGGGGTTACACTGAATTGTACAATAATAAAACAATAGGAATGCAGCGAATCACAATTAAACCTTTATTTGCGAAAATGCAATGCAAAAACAGTTATCCGATATTACTACATTATCCATATATCACTACATTTGTACATACAGTTTGGTAATAAAATACACTCTAAAATACTGATACTGGTCTACAAAAATACTGCTCCAAGACTATGCTATCATTGTTGGGTAAACAATCTTAAAGGGACGATAATCCAGGCTGGACAGTTGCCTGTATGTTACGTTCACTTTTTGTGTATCACGCACAAGCTATGTAGATATAAAGTTACAGTTCTGTCTGTGTGAACAAACGTCTGAGTGACTGCATCTATTCAACTCACTGTTTATCTGTGCGTCTAATAAAAAAACTGGTACTATTAGGCGTCTGCCTGCGTGTGTTGTATTAATTTTTGTCTACCAGGAGTGTTGTCAAAAGACTCGATTCTTTTTATCTCATTACGTTATCTACACAACGTTTGCGTGCGGCACAAAAAGTAAACGTAACATATAGGCAACTGTCAAGCTTCGATGATCTTTGCTGTAATGTATATTCAGCAAGAATTGTTATTGAACGAGCAAAAAGTTGTCTACAGTCAATTTTCTTCTATGACCGAGACTGACTCGCTACAGGGGATAAAATTGGAACAAAGTAAAGCCTTTAATATGTAAATCATTATCAAATAATTATAAAGATATATTACTCATATATACTAAGGCGTGAATAATTAAAAACTGGACTGCTATTATAATATTATACTTGAGGTAATTTCATTAAACCATTTCTTACTTTTCTATTATACACCTACCTATCCTGAGATACGCCTGAGATTTGTATGTCGTACTATTACAAAATGACAATGCTATATCATACTTGAAGTTATGTTTTTTGATATCAATTTCACTTTTTATTGAACAGATACCTACCCTTAGATAACACCTGATATATATATATATATATATATATATATATATATATATATATATATATATATATATATATATATATATATATATATATATATATATATATATATCCTTCTTATGGGGGCCACTCGCCTAATTCGTACAATCATAGTCGGAAACTGAGCAAGGTTTAAGCACAGACAGACGGTACAGAAAACTAGGTTTCTCTAGGGTCTATGGTTTAAGCTAACATCATCTTTTATCCCATTTGACGTTGCCCATGACCCTTAAAGTTTTACAAAATGTGTGCTGTAAACTAAGACTCTCATTTTGCTCTCAATATATATCCTTCAAGTTGTCTCCCTGTCTGCGTCTCGCTGTCTCAACAAGCCGACAAGTCCACACAAAAAGTTAAAAACTAGCCAGAGCATCTCCCACACTCTTGAATAATATATGAATTACATATATATTTCTTAATTTAGAAATCCCTCTTTGTATGCATGCTATGAAAGCCAAGACAACTTAAGAGGGTGGCCTGTGAGCGTTCTTAAACATTTTTATCATTTAATGCATTTCAAAATGTAACAATAAGGGTTTTTCATCGGAGATTATTAGATCACATAGCAGCAGCATTTTGCAAAGACATAGTCATGTTATGTTATGAATACAGCAGTATGAAGGGCAGCAGCTATGTATGTCTGTCTGTCAGTTTGTCTATCTTCTGAGTTTTTCTGTATGTATGTATGTATGTATGTATGTATGTATGTATGTATGTATGTATGTATGTATGTATGTATGTATGTATGTATGTATGTATGTATGTATGTATGTATGTATGTATGTATGTATGTATGTATGTATGTATGTATGTATGTATGTATGTATGTATGTATGTATGTATGTATGTATGTATGTATGTATGTATGTATGTATGTATGTATGTATGTATGTATGTATGTATGTATGTATGTATGTATGTATGTAAAGTAAAGTAAAGTAAGCCTTTATTGAAATCGTATCCCAGTTGGGATCTTGATCATAAAGTACAATAAAGGTTTTGCAAAAACAACAATGAAAGAGTATATATAATATATATATATATATATAAATATAAATATCTATACATGAGGTCAACATGTTAAAGGTTCATAAATATGTATGTATGTATGTATGTATGTATGTATGTATGTATGTATGTATGTATGTATGTATGTATGTATGTATGTATGTATGTATGTATGTATGTATGTATGTATATGTATGTATGTATGTATGTATGTATGTATGTATGTATGTATGTATGTATGTATGTATGTATGTATGTATGTATGTAGTAAAGTAAAGTAAAGTAAAGTAAGCCTTTATTGAAATCGTATCCCAGTTGGGATCTTGATCATAAAGTACAATAAAGGTTTTGCAAAAACAACAATGAAAGAGTATATATAATATATATATATATAAATATAAATATCTATACATGAGGTCAACATGTTAAAGGTTCATAAATATGTATGTATGTATGTATGTATGTATGTATGTATGTATGTATGTATGTATGTATGTATGTATGTATGTATGTGTATGTATGTATGTATGTATGTATGTATGTATGTATGTATGTATGTATGTATGTATGTATGTATGTATGTATGTATGTATGTATGTATGTATGTATGTATGTATGTATGTATGTATGTATGTATGTATGTATGTATGTATGTATGTATGTATGTATGTATCTATCTATCTATATATCTATATGTGTATGTATATATCTATGTATATACATGTGTACATTTCCATTTCGATTATTTATCGCTAGGGATTTACCACTAAGGCATTTTACAACGCAATCAGTAGAGGAAGATAGCAGTGGTTTGCTCTGAATAATGTTACATACATGTAAAAATAAACTCTTTTAAAAAATTAAAAATAATGAAAACCTTGAGCTAAATATAGACTTGATTATTGTGCAGCGTGATGACAGTGCATATAAAGCAGATACTTATAAGATGTGATGGTGGCCAACAGCAGATATGGAACACAGATAAATAGTGCCATTACGCAATATGCTGTACAGGCTGAACATTGGAGGTTTCCTAAAAGAAAGAAGACGCAAGATAGATACATTGTAATTTTCAAATACAGCAGAGGAAGCCAACAAGGTGCCGTTAAGATAGCTCAGCAAGAGCAAGGTCAGAGGTTGTGCAAAGCTTTGGTACGTGTTAACTTAAGCATAGCAAAGCAAAGGCATACAGATTCGGCAAGATCATCCAAATGGCAATTTTACACTAATTAGATGCATATGAATGGAACGAAAGGTTAACACATTCAACAAGTCTAAAGTATTTGTTCCCTGTTTGTGTCACTAGCTGTATGTTGAGAGTAAGCAGCGAGAGTATATTATAGAGTGTCTTACCGCTTGTCGTTTGTCTTCAACAGCCGCTGTTTTATTCAGTTCAGTTGTTCTTTGATACTCGGATAATATTATGATAAAAATTGGAATCTAAGTGAAAATGAATAAAGTTTATGAAGTCAGTATATGATGTATATAAATTAGTGAATACATAAATACCTACATAAATAAATTGAATCGATAAATAATAGAAAATAAAGAAATACATAAATACCTACATACATACAGTACATGCATAATATATAAATGAATTAAAAATTGATAATAAATAGATAGATAGATAGATAGACAAATAGATAAAAAGATAGATAGATAAATAAATAATAAATAAATAAATAAATAAATAAATAAATAAATAAATAATAAATAAATAAATAAATAAATAAATAAATAAATAAATAAATAAATAAATAAAATTGTGCTATCATAATTTTTTTAACTCGGAAAGCTTTGTCTCCCCATATAAACAGACACTATATAATGAAATCTATATATAAAGTATATGCATGATAACTTGACCTTGTCAAGATATGTGTGCGTGTGAAGATTCACTGACATTTTCCATATGCAAAGCAGGGGAAACAGCAGAAAACGTTAGGGTAAGGCCCCTTTCAACAAACACTGACTTACGTTCATTAAGAATGTATAAACATAGAAGGCTATTTGCATAATTGCCTCAGTGTTTCCACCCTGCAACAGAAATAAAAATTAAAGTCTTACTAGTGTGTCGATATAAATTCGTGAGATTGTAAAGGCTTGATAAAACAGATACGGGGATGTAATATTAATGGGCGCGTTTTTCTTCGAACGATAACAATGAATTTATCATGGGAATGGAAGAGACAGATAATGAGAATCAAAATGTTTTCAGGCACGAAAGCACAAAAACGCAGCCGTGGGACGAAAACTTAGATTGTATATTTCTGTTCCTTGAGTTAATTTCATTTCAGCCCTTTTCGATCACTTCCCGTCCACCTAGCTACCTACTTACTCATAGCTGCCTATCCAGTTAGCCAGCAAATTACCTATACCTAGCTACCTATATAGTTAGTTACATGTAGCAAGCGAGCTACCTACACACATACATAGATAGATAGATACATAGATAGATACATTGATACATACAAAGATAGATAGATAGATAGGTAACTTACGTATATATGTATGATGTAGCCGATATGTGCAGTGTCCATCATCTCGTAGAAAATCAGGAAGATCAGATAGTTTATCAGCAAGGGACGCGTACCCTTTCATAGGAAAAGATATTAATAATAATTCATCATTTTTTGAACAACATTTTAAAAGGGAGTATAATAATGATGTGTGTACGATATTCTAGGGTAATCTTTTACCACCAAGGAGTAAAGAACCAAAAGAGATTGAGTGATTCACAGATCAGGTTCATTGAAGACCAGCTTTGTTGTGGAACTATAACCACTATTAAATTTGCAATCAATAGGGTTTGTGGAGTGTTTGCAAATGTTAAACGAAACAATAAATATAGGGTGGGAAACAGAAGAGATTTGTACCTATGAGTGCAATGTTGTCATTAATATACGAATAGGAAATTTATGTATTTTCATCTTCGTGTGATATTTTAACTCGAAATCGATTGAAGTATGCCTTCATCTAAATTCTTCCCATGCTTGTAATTGCAAATGCCGATGACATTGACCTCTACTCTTATTGATAGCGAGCCCCGCCCTTATTGCTGTTCTGTGCTCGTATACATGTACTCCAAAAATAGTCTGTTGAACCAGTTTAAACAAACAGCTGTTTTGTTTTTTTCGCAAACAAGACGTACATGTATCTGTTCTGTTACGATGTATGAATAGGTACACATCCATATTTATTAACTGAGAATGTTGTTGGATATGAGAAATTGGAACATTTTGAAGGGTTACTTCTAAATTTACCCTTATGAGGAGAGAAGGACCTTTTTAGTTGCTTTTTTTCTCCGCCGAAAATTCCTTTTATCTCACTCATCCTCAGTATTTAGAATAAGACAATTTCTTATTTCTCCAATATGCGGTCTAAAAATCTTGAGCAAAGTCTTATTTTTTTGCCAAAGTCACTTTTTGGCATTTGACACGTGACTTACTTTTTCAACGCCGACCATTAAAATACAAGAGTTGATGAAATATATGGAGTACACAAACATCATAGTAAACCATAGCTTGTACAATCTGTCGTAGTATTCTGCGTACAAAAGTAGACAAAATCAACAAAATATTTAGTCTCTGCGTAATATAACTACACAGTTCACATGATATATAACTCTTCATACATGTGCATCTAAGTCTGGGAAATATGATAATGTCATTTGAATGCATTTTGAAACATTGTTGTATCTCTTATAAATTATTCATTTATTCATTTATTTATCCATTAATGAAATTAGTTCTCTCACATACCGCCATGTTAAGAACATGTATAAATATAAGATAATTTACATGTGTTATTATCTATTCATATATTAAAAGTTTACCTTGGATATGACGATGTAGCTTTAATTACAATAAAGTAATTTACGCTCGAATGGTATTGGAAACTAATTTTTATACAGATGATTATTTGTTACAGGCGTCGACTTTGTCAAAAGTCTGAATACGATACAATTTCTACGCACTTCCCGTGGGATGTTGGAAAACTCTCTGTTGTTACTGATTATCTCAATAATTTTTTAAAACTCTCGGTGATGGAATTATTGATGGACAATTTTACGTCATGTGGCTTTGTTGCAAACATTTGTATCCTCGCTCTGTTTTGTAGCCACAAACTATCAATATTACATTAATATTTATTCTAGAAATGAAAATGTTAAGCTCACCATCTTCACTCTTTTTATTCAGTCGGATTGTTAGAGAATGCATATACCAGAACAAGTAGACGAAAGATAGCAGCTGAAAAAAAGCAAAAAATATACGTCTTATTACACCTCACGTGTTACTCGTTTACGGATCGTGATTGGCTTAGACTCATTCACGTGATGTACAACAAAAAGTCTTGTAACAAACCTCGTCCAGACTCCATGTTCTTTGTGGTACGCATCATTTTGACGCTGATATATGCAAAGCGCAAGTAATCGGTTGACATTTTCCAAAACTGTCAACCGGTTAACAGTTCGCCACAACTGTTGACTGGGGAAGTTTGAAAGTGCCGTCTACGCATGCGCTCATTACAGAACGCGTTAAGAAGATGTGTCGTCTGCGACCGAGGCGAGTGATGATAGCTGAGGAACTTCTCAATTTTTCGACGAGAAAATTGTATGGGATGTCACATATTGGCGGCCCTATTCGGGCAAATAGGCCTAGTACCAATGTCAGCCAATTGGGTCATAACAAGAAAGAGAATCATAAATTTGGTGCAGCTAAACTCTCAGATTCACTTGTATTGTCGTGTTTTTCTGTCATCCCCTGATAACACTCTTTTTCTTTCTTCAGGTACACGTTTTCCAAAGCAAAACCTAAAAACTCTATGATCGTTTAATGTAATATGTGATCGGTAAGAAACACATATAAAATCAATTGATCAGTACTTAGATAGTTACAGTAATGAATTGAAGAAGACATTCAACCAAATGTTTGTTAAAAATGTGCCAGATACATTGTATTTTAGTCAACTTTTATAAAAGGTCAACTGAGACGTAGACTCAATCATGATGAAGTATTAAGTAGATCATACACGTTTAAAAGTGACCTGGACGTTATTATAAGCCATAAAGGGCATTGGCACATCTTTGCCACACCTCAGTTGCAGGGCTGTCAGTCGCTCGGTCGACTCAAAACAAGGTTTCAAGGTAAAATGAAAAGATCAAATTGACTTCAGTATCTGCCAATGACCTGAGTGTTATCCCGTGTCACTGCGATCCAATCACAACACTATGTATATTTTGACGCACTATTCACGTTCAGAGTGTACCCGTACATTTGGCGGACGATGCCGCAAAGACCCCTACCCGCATGGTCGTTCTGTCACGATGCATAATAATGAGGCCACAAATTAATTAACCTCCGGGCGAATGAATATGACATAAAGGTAACAGCGGAGCGAGACATGACGATTGTTCGTTTAGTTTGAGCTGCTATAACGTTACAGGGAAACAGCCGTCGGAACTGCGCCTGTGCGAGTTTCTTGTTTACAAACGAGGTATCTCGTGCACGATATCTAGATGTACCTCATCATCATAGCTGCAACATTTAAATTATACAATGTAGATTATGACAGACATGTTTAACTTTCATCAATCACCATCGTACCTTGGGAGGGACCATGCTTAGATACAGTTTTTACATTGGTCGTGTGGGTCCCATACGACCTTTGAGCGCAGTTCCGACGACTGTATCCCTTTAAACAAAACAAGCAATAAGAAAATGCCAATAGAACTATATACATGTAAGTTTTCCCATTTTGGGCATGGGTACAAAATAACATTCCAATGCTATGTCAGCGATCTATGTATCGTCTTTCCGTCGTTTGCGGCTTAAAATTTTATGCAAGGCCTGAGTCGGTCGGAGGGATCCATTCGTTGATTTCTATGAACTATATAGTAACTGTAATTATTAGTCACCAAATATGGGGAACTAATTAACCCCCTATCACAATCAGTCGGGTTAAAGGACATTGAATAGCTCAGGATATGCCACTTCTCAACACATAATTCTGGACGATCGAAAAACGCGGGAAGTCAGGCCGTCATTCCACATAAATATAACAGCAACAATTTATTTGTTTATCACTCAATGAATTAAAAAGAGTCACTCATTGTAAAGATTTGGTCTTTTTGCAACTCGTGTCTCTATGTAAACGCGACCGAAATTTGTACGCGAGTGTCTATCACAACGTAACCGAACACGATTCAAAATACTATTACCAGAGCTGGAAAAGTTTTCAACAGTTAATTGAGATATTATTGTTGTTTGATCATCCGCGCAAAACACGGCGGAAATAAACTACCAGCTGACAGATTTAATAAGTTATTCTTGTCTACTTTGTTTACAACAATGAGAACCAACTCTCATTAATGCATAACCCCTCGTATAATCGGCCAATGAATGCCAAATAAATTGATTCATTATTACTGATGTCAAACGGTAGGAAAGCACGATGAAAACGAAAATACCTTTGCCGAAGAAAGTTGATGTCAGTAATTTAATCAACGCGGTCATGGATACAAAAATACTGGCGCAATAGTTTAACAAAACATTAATTATCAGTATTGTTTATTTTAAGAAAGACGAATGGCATTGATGTTCGTATCTTTCCGCTCGGGGAAATTTATTTATGGTGGAAAAAAACGATAAAATGACTTATAATTCAGTAGCTGCTGTTCATATATTTTTAGAATTTAATATCAATGAATACTTGCCGTGACATGCATTAAAAATTGGTGCAACAAAAACAAACAACAAACGTGCTTGTCAGCGATTGTTGTTTTTCAGTTGCCTTGCTCATTTGAAGCGGCCGAATATTTCGTTGAGCTAAGTGTCACTTACCGCCCCGTAGATGGCAACAGCGCGTGTGGCTTCCTTGGTGTTGTTCCAGCACAAAATACGCGTAACAATCGGCATCTTCAACGGTAAGAAGGAATCCGACTTTCCGATCAACCGAACGATTCGACCGTGGGACGCGAGCGACCAAGCCCCGCTCCACTCAGACCATTACCTGCCCAGTGACTCGATCACACCTAACCGAATGACAGAGAACTTCATCCGTTCAGTTTTTACATCTCATTTCCCTGTACCAATACACGGTGTCACCAAAAATCAACCCGGATAGAGGATGACCGACCAGCTGCTACCAGTCACATCAACGATACACAGCCCGGTCATTTTTGCTGCCGATACAAAATTAACCTCAGCATATTTCATTATTCATTAATGCACGCTGCATCATCTAGGGACCAATGCGATTGGAATATCGAGGGCGTAATCTACTTTGTGTTAATTTCATTACCTAAGTTCAATGATACCTGTTCTGCATTAAGCGTAATGTTTTAGTAAAATTTATATAAAAAAGTTGAATTGTACCATTTTAACAGTTGATCATACACCCCTGGAGACCGGATGACCCCCTTTGTGGCTATAATTATTCATAAACGGGTTGCACAGAATACAAATACGACAACCTTTGTCGTTTCCCGAGATCGACGAGGACGACCTTGCGTTTAGAGCCACTAATTATGATATTTGATTTGATGCGACGAACCTGATGACAGCTCGACAAACATACATTTGTCATAATTTCATGACATTTTTGGGGAAAAGACGAATAGAGAGATTTGAAGGTGTCCGAAACGGACAACCATCGTTTTACATGTTCTGCATATACCCCCAAACACTCCAGAAACCTCATTTTTAGTTTAGACAGGGTATGTTTCTTCAAAAATAATACTCGTTTGAGAACGTCCTGACATGATTTTACACAAACATATGAGGTAAAATGGTTCATTAAAACAGACGAGCATATTTAACGCTACGTCTATTTTTTATAATTGCTGGACACGCGGCAACATCCAAAAGTATGAGTGGGAATTCCATTTTTAATCACCGATCAGCGGTCAATTATTACGCACCATCATAATTATGTATAACAAACTAAACAAATAGCAAAAAGGTCACACGCACACAGTCTATCCGTACTTGCGAATATTTTTGGATTATCTGTCCGCTCGGTTTAGGTGAATGTTGACTCAACGTCCGCCACCATTCAGGGTGCTGTTTGGGCGTTTGAAAAATCCATAAATAGGATGTGGCTGTGATAGATAACTACGTATTTATACGACGCAAGGCTACCACGCACGAGTCCTGAAACTAAAAATAGTAAGGCGATGGATGTCAACTGTTACCTGCTACACTAAGCCCAATATGTAAAGTATTATGAAAAATGTCAGAACCGATCATGAAGTAGTGTACCGTTTTCGCGCCATAGTCCATAGTAACCCTTATCTTTATTCACGCTAACCTTGTTATCCATCACATTTATCCCGCAGTTTCGTCAATCAATGTTAAAGGTATACAGTCACCTGTAATCTAAGTATGCCCATATATGGTCAAAGGCGTGTTCCTTGGTATTCAAAATGCCCATGTGAGGGCGCTGTTTTTGAAAAGTGGCCACCCATCAAAATTAAGGAATATCATGACGGTTCACATTCTACACACAGCAAGGACAACATATATATCAGATGACGAATAGAAAATGGCATGAAAAATAAATTTCGCTCTGTCGCTCCCAAAAATAATTCATCTAAAAATACCGCCGTGCAGGCAATGCTGCGAAACGCGTGGATTCTACACGCACTGCGGTTGCCATGGAATGAAAGTCATTTATCGCAGAGACAAAGTAAAATTCATCGCTGCTTTCGCTGATTGAAAACTATATGTCATTCATACGTGAGATCGACGTTAGTTTTATACAACATTCCGTGATTAACATGTTTCATCAAGATAGAATACGCCTCGGTGACAGATATTTGCACCCTCAATTTTTTTCAATTCATTTTCTTCTACCACTTGTGGGGGCTCGCTTTAAAGCTCTCAGAATAAGATCATTTTTTGCGGTCCCAGGTTTTGAAAATCGAAAATTATAATTTTCCTTATATAGTTAACACAGGGATGGCAGCCATTTTCAGATAGGTCATTTGTTTCTCCGGTACCAAAATCTGCATGTTGCCCCTGTTTTTATTCATGATTTGGTAAGAGAATTAGTGAAGATTTCAATTCTTTAACTTTCGAGGAGCGTAGTACCTTAATATTGTCCGACACCTGTGGCGACTCTCATCCAGACCTGTATAGGCCGATGTGTACACATTTCATGAGTCATATTGTTAGAAGGTTTCAGAAAGACTTTTTCTTCTTTTAATTTACAATGTCAATGTTACGTCTTTCCCGACACGCCAATATATTCTCCTTACACCTGTCTTCCCTCAAACATTCCGTTCAATGCATAGTGTGAATATTGAACTATTTATCTTGTTGTTATGTAAATCGGATATTTGGCCTGATGCTTATTTCTATCGCAATCCAAATAATATCGCCATGTCAAGTAGAAATAATTATTAATGAGAAAACGTAGTATATTATTAGATAATGAAATTCATTATTTTAATTATCAAGCACCATAAAAATCCTGTGACGCAAGGAAGGTAATGGAATGCAATTTTCAATTCTGATTAAAAACCATTGATACCTTCTCTTCAAGTTGTCCTAAATTATTAAAAAAAAAACCTGATTATTTTGTAAGTGAAGGGGAAATAGCTTAAGCGTAAAAGGTTTATACATGTATTTGACTTTTGCAGAGTGCATATTCCTCTCATTCGTCTTATCCGTGGTATAAACACAATATGATTAAAACTATATTTGTATATTTGATTCTATCTCCTGAGATGTATATGCAAATTTTTGATCATAGGAGGTATTGTGACAATAGTTCAAACCGTGTCATCTCCTATAACTCTCATTCATGGTAGGGTCAAAGGCCGACTTAGGTCACGTGACTGAGGTGAACTCAGATAGATCACACTCTAGCTGTTGGCAGGTCAGTATTTATGTGTTGATGTGACACTTGCCAAATCTTGTTGTAATTGTTTCGAGAAGTGCGCCATCACAATGTTTCAATGCCTTCCATGTTTGGCAGTCATTAGTAAGGTACGAAAACCATAAATACAATGCTAAACTTAAGCAAAACAACATCACAAATACTTCATTGACCTTCAAGGTTGTCTGTTCCCATACTGCAAGTAGTGAAGTCACTCTGGGAAGGCCTACACCAGTGAAACAGGCAAATTATCCTGGCATTCTGAGGTCAGATAAGGTCAGGTAAAGCGAGTCCAGTGATAACAATACTATGCGGTCTATTCGTCTTTCCGTCTTTGTCTATGGCTATCTCCTCCGTATACTCACTTGATCTTTGCTGGACATCACTTAAAGAATGGGAAATTTTATCAGAGACACTTGCCGTCCAAGCCATATCCACCTAATGTCATGCCACCATGTGAACAGTGAGATGTATTCACGTGAGAGAACTTGGGTCCATATTTTTGCTATAGTATTTTGTTACAAAGATATCTTTCATGACATTAATTTTTGCTACAAGCACAATTATAATGTGTGTTAATTTATCCGTAGGCCCTAAAAACCCTTCCAATCCCCAAGCACCATTTTTTCGTGCTAGAATTGTTTAAGTAACACCTGAGAAAGCTGTGGCCGCGGTGCAAGCCTTCTCAGTCAGAGCGCCACCGTGACCAATAGGTGGAATGGCTCGATTCGCCTTAGACGCCATCATTTTTTATCTGACTATCACGTAAATGTCTTCCATTTCTCTGCGTAAAATTTTCTGCTCCTCGGCCACGTCCGCGATTATTAACACACAATTCTGAGCTCGCTGACTGATGTCATTCATATCCGCCGTCAGCTCCCTCATGGTTTCGTGAAGGAGATCGGTGGTGGACGTGGCGGCGTCCATTCTATGGTACGATGACGTCATCATTGGCCAAACCTTGTCCACACGAGTAGGAGGTGATCCCTAGGGGAGAGAAAATGACAATACATTTCGTTAGTATGATTCACTACCTTAAAGAAGATCGACAAGGATTGTCACCCTCTCAAAAATAAAGAACTCAGCTGTTTCTATCTTCCCAACGTATCAAAAATTACCCTCGGTACTTTTACTTGGTGCACGGTGCGGTGGCGCTTTCGTTCACATTCAATGGTCACAGAGAAGTGAGACTCTTTTATTCGCAAGTAGTTTACTGTAAAGTGAGATGTGCGAGCGTGAAAGACAATGAGACATGGAAGTTTCATTTCTGAAGAGACCCAGTTGCCGATTGCTTCATCACAGGAATACTGATGTGCAGGATAAAAAGTAACGGTTCCCACCTGACGTTCAATTTACATCTGGGAAAACATGCCAAGCGGAGAAGTCTCGCAAAGTCAGAGTACTTTCTACTCACCGTAAACTTGACCCAAGTTCATCATCAGCACACGCATGCAGCTAGAGAAAGGTCACCGGGAAATAGAACATTCCACAATACATGCAATAATATACGTGATGGAGCCTGGGCGTAAATGTTCAGAATTGTGAGAGATGAAAGCTGTGGTAGCTCAACATTTTTTTCTGACTAGAGAGTCGAATAATTTCCCTTGACATAAGTATATTTGGACATATGAAAAGTACATAACTTGTTAGCTCTTTCCTCGTATTTTTTTGAAAAGCGATATCAATTTTCAATTCTGTGATCTTGTTAACTTAATTAATCTTTAAAAAGTCAAGGTAACGTAAGAAACGATGCATCAGAAGTGAATTTCATTTAGTTATGAACAAAAAGCCGGTAAAGTAACATCACAAGTTCAAGTATGAAAAACAACAATATTACTATTGTGAACGCAAACTTACTTGAAAATTAAAGTTTGGCAATGATACATAAAGACTATTCATTTGCTTGTTTGTTTGTTTGTATGTATGTTTTCTTCCTAATGTTGTCTTTGTCGAGTATGATCACAGTATTAACATTCTTAAAGAGGCTTTACCAAAGACAGTAATGACAGTTTGGCTGTACATGGAGACAAAATTATCTATTCGAGCTTTCTGAAGGAACATGACAGTTCCCTTTTCGCCAGTTGAGCTCGTGACCGTGTCTAAAGAAATGAGTGCAGACGCCACCATTAGCAGTAAGTGTGACATTTCGTCGCCATGCACTCATCGTCATGGTAACAATCACCGCGCCGACCCAGGCTCATCGTTCCTGAGTGTGCGTAACATGCATAACGAAAACTTGTACAGGAAGATTTGCCAAAGAAGAGTGTGGTGCGTCTACGTAGTTTCTTGTTTACATCGAGACAAACCAGCTAGTACTTGTCCCTGTATTCAAACATGTTGACTGTGGTGTTGACCCAACGCAGAAAAATAACATTTTCTGTAAGAAGAGTCAGCAAAAATACCTCGAGAAGAACGTAAACATTTTGTAAAATTATCATTAAAAATCCGGATAGACAGCTCAGTCAGGTAATTATTTGCTTCCCTCAGGATAACAATATCTTATTTTCGAACCTTCATATCGGGTTCTGTGTCTGTGTGCACTGATGGCTGGGGCAATTCCATATTAGATTCGTCTCTAATTTCTACTTCGTGAACAGTCGCCCAAACTGTGCTCGCTCCTGTTCCATTTCTGGAAACAACATCATCAACTCGTGCGGGCGCTGTTCTCGGGCGGAAAAGTTCATCAGATGGCGACTTCGCCTTCGAAAACGGCGGCTGCGAAGCGGTCGAGTTGACCTCAAAATTTGTTGGGAAGACCGTGGCGGGAGTAGAATCGTCGCTGATGGAAATCTCATTTGCTACTGCATCCAGCGAGACTGAAAATGACGACTGTGTTTCATCCAATATTGCACCATCCTTCAACGGAAGAGAGTAATACGACCGGAAACAATAAATTATTTCCCATTGCAATTCCACTTCATTCAAAATAACTGTCTATAGTATGATTGCATGGTGATTGAAATTGAATTCCGTGTTTCCCAAGTGAATACAACATTCATTGAATACTTTCATATCTCCTTTTCGTTGGGCAAACACCGGTTAGGTACACACAGGACGACAAAGCGCGCTAATCTAAAGTGTAGTTCATCGCAATTAGAGTTGATTGTTGATCTCTTTAAAAGCCAAGATATATATTACAAGACAAACATAATACCTGAGTTTCATTGTTGCTTCCCCCACTGGCTGACAGAGTTGATATTGGGATATGACACACAACTCACAGCACAGCTACAAAATAAAAAAAGAATACAATAGGGTAAGGTAAATTCATCAAACATCTATATCATGAATATAAGCACAGACACACATGCATACACACATACATACACACACACGCACGAACACCTGCAATGCCCATCTTCCCACCACCCTCCAAACACACATACCTCTGTCTGTCTGTCTGTCTGTCTGTCTGTCTGTGTCTGTCTGTCTGTCTATGCTTTTAGCATATACATATATATATATATATATATAATATATATATATATATATATATATATATATATATCAGAGTATACTGATGTCCTCGTGGGAAATTACAGTCCTCGATGCTGAAGCAGAGCGTTATAAATAACAACACAAAATTACTTCAAGTACAAAGTATTGATATCTGTTACTTCAGTTTCATGCATCCTGCAATCATCAGATAGAAGTGAAAGGATTCCTAGAATAGTACATACCAATTATAATTATAAGAGTGTCGAGCTTGGAATCTTTTCATTTCTTTTTGAAGATCAGTTGCTTGGTGCATGATGCATGAAATTTAAGTAACAGAGTTCATTACATTGTACTTGAAGTAATTTGTGTTATATTATATATATATATATATATATATATATATATATATATATATATATATATATAAAAGCAATAATTTAACAAATGCTAAAAGAAAACTGCTATAAGATCTCTCTCACTACCTCTCTCTTACATTATGAAGGCATTATGCAATATGTAACCTTACCGTAATAATTATTCTCAGTACCCAAAAAACGATATTGAACACGTTCATTTCTGTTAAGCCCTAATGACAAAAATATCAAATTAGCGAGAGATAAATATTAGAACATAGAAATTATGGCAAATCTACAGTGCGTTTCACCTAGGTATCGCAACTCAGCGTATGAGACGGACATATTCCACGTACAAAACACACGATTAGCTTGGGTATCACGACACATTTGAAAGCTACCAACTCATTGATTAATTACAGTAAACCAGTGTGGAGCAGCCCCTCTGTCTAGATTGAGAGATATACTTGATCTACAATTAAACTGTTTTTACGATTTCAGCTAAGAGTTTAAAGAGCTGAAGGTTTTCTCAACAGAAACGTCTGCTCTCGAAATAAAACATTAATACGGAATTTCAACTTGAAATGAATGAAATAAACTTCGTTTCTTGCGTTGACAACTGACATTTGAGGTTCATGTCAGATCTCGAAGTCGACATCGGGCCCTGTGTATTTCATTTCTTACAAAGTTAAAGTTTCAGTTCTTCAACTCTTAGCTGAAATTGTAAAAACAATTACATTGCAGATCAAGTGTATCTCCCAGACTAGACTTGGGCGGCTCTATCAATAAGTCGGTGACTTTCAACTATGTCGTGATACCCAGGCTAATCGTTTGTATTGTAGGTGAAATATGTCCGTCTCATACGCTGAGTTGCGGTACCGAGGTGAAACGCACTGTAATCGATTGTGATGCCTTTATTTGAAACAAGTTTCCTTGACTTCTTCTACTATATTTACGTCAACGTTATGTAATTCTATTGTTAAAATGAGGATTTTTTTGAAAATGATGCTAATAATTCTGTACTTTACTTCGATCCATCCATCCTTCTTTACATACGTCTTTACATCCATCCATCCATCCATCCATCCATCCATCCATCCATCCATCCATCCATCCATCCATCCATCCATCCATACATACATACATACATACATACATACATACATACACACACACACATATACATACATACATACATACATACATACATACATACATACATACATACACACACACACACACACATACATACATACATACATACATACATACATACATACATACATACATACATACATACATACATACATACATACATACATACATACATACATACATACATACATACATACATACATACATACATACATACATACATACATACATACATACATACATACATACATACATACATACATACATACATACATACATACATACAAACATACATACATACATACATACATACATACATACATACATACATACATACATACATACATACATACATACATACATACATACATACATACATACATACATACATACATAAATGCAGATGCATACATACATAATATCTGTGACCGATTCTCAAGACGTACTTACCGCGGCTCGGGTGACATATACAATCATGGCAGTATCCACGACTAGGTAAAAAATCATGTACAAAAAGTACGGTAGTAATAAAGTCTTCTGGTCCTATTCAAATTTTCCAATGGAAAAATAAAAAAAATGGAATCGTATGTTATGTATGCATGCAGATTTTATAACAGTGATGAGCCATTTTTGCCCCATACATGTTTCTAGATTTGACCTCCCATTGAGAAATATTGAAATATCAATTTAATTTTATTTACGCTATTTATTTATTTTCTAAGACCTATCTTAGTACTTGGTTACCATTGTGAAAGGCTTGTTTATGACGGCAATTGTATTATGGCGGAGAACGTTTCGAATCGATTCTTCACGGTTATTTATATTGATCATTGACGATAGAATTGGACCAGGAAATGATATTGTTACATTAACGTAGTTGAAATGAACTCACCAAGACGGAGAATGGCAACATTGTCAATACAGGTAAAATTATACGTAAATTTCGACGTTTTTTATATCTGTCATTTAGATTTCGAAAAACTTTGGGTTGTTAACCAATGAAGATAGCGATGCCTCTCTCGCTCTATTGTATGATTCAAGACGCCTTTTGCTGATGCAATGTATATTGTGAAAGAGAACCCCGTGTTACAGCGGATGGTCATGTTGGATAATATCGTGAAGAAATGCATATGTCATAGTCTAGTCATAGCCTGTAGCCCGTGTGCCTAGTTTGAAAGAAATCAGGCCAGACATGTTTATCAATGGCTTCTGGACATGAAAAAAATTGCAAGAAAATGGCCTCCTGGCAGCCATATTGTATCGTATCACAAAACACATTGGCGTGGCACGTATGCTATAGTGTATTATCCTTGTGCCAATTTGACAGAAATTGGGCCAAGTACGTCTGAGATATCTATGTGGACGTACAGACGGACGAGGCTCAATCTATAAATCCCCCGGACTTCGTCCGCGGGGATCAAAAGGATCTCTACTAGTAAGCAAACCCAACTAACGGAATCAGAAAACGTACCAAATGCACGATTACTAAACAGCATCGCCATTTTACATCTAATTACACGTGAAATTACACAAGAATTAATATGTCGTTAGAATGCGCCATGGAAACCGACATTGGTCGATAATTAACATTTGGCTATACCGCTGCTCTCATTATTGAGGTTACCATGGCCAGATCGTTGGTGATAACGGGCTTTTTATTTCTACCTCGTTAATTCTCAAGGCTATTGCCGGATTTCGATGTTTCTAGCAAAATTCATCAATAAAATAGGTTGTAATAAAGCTAATATCAATAACAGAACTGTACGCTTTATCCTTGCATAAACGATGAATGATAATAAACTTCCAATCACTACAAACGGTTTGTTATAGGGGTATTTATAGAACGCAACCGACATCTTCCGTTATAATTTTGGCCATTGTATGAATGGTGGAGATTGTTATCAATACCACACAATACAAATGACAATTGTATACGATGGTTTTTTTCGACGGGGATGGGGGAACATGTCCAGATCCATCGTCTTGGCTCCCGCATATCCCCGAGGCTTATCGAAATTCCTTGTGTAAGTTTCAATTTCACGTTTTCCTCGGTAACTACGAGGTGAGTTCACCTTCGACAATCTAGGAGTACTTCATTGGCAAGAAACATTCTGAACTTGTTATCGCATTATTAAGCGTTGACTCACGAAAGACAAATTGTGCGTATAAATTAATACCCATTCGACGACATAACTGATAAGGATGGATAACATCATGCTCGACAAAGGACAATTAAGAAGAGTAACTAATTAAGGTTCTCAACTATCTAGCCATATAACATTGCATGGAAACACTAGGCGTCATCGTCTTTAATATAATTCGTTTTGCTGTGTCGAAATTACATACTCCGCAGCAGCTTCGGCTAAATGGCAACCACTAATTGCTTGTAACTCGAGATCTCCAAATTTCCCATGGATGCGCACAATTTCTATTCATGCATGTGGCAATATTGAGTCTCTGTGACGTCATACAGGCTATCGTTTTGCAAACGTACAGGACGCAATCAAATACTGCTGCCCTTTAAGAAAGGGAGCCCAGACACTTCGCATCAAAACCAGGTCGCCCACACAACTTCGTGTCAAAACCACGTCGTGCCATAGATCCTTAGGGTCTATGGTCTTACCAAAAAACACCTCGTCCCACACCACTTCGCCCCAAGTACAGTACCGTCATACTATCAACTCGTCCTAAAACCACGCTATATCAGCGTGTTGTGTTTACATACAACTTGAAAGTAGTACCGTATCAGGACATTGTGGCTACCTTGAACCATTTATTCTTGCACAAAACCATATAGATGATAGAATTAGAAAAAAGTAAAAAACACATAATATGTCGACGAAAGAGCGTACATATAATTCTCGGCCACTAGTATAATGGCACGCTACTGACAAGCCGTCTCCCTACACATACAACTACCAAAAGCTACAACTGGTTCCTTGAGCGTAATTGAAGTAATTTTCTCGAACTGTGTACACTTTCAAGACTTTATGGAGTGATAGGTGGAGCATGAAAACTTCGAGGTCTGTGGTTGGTTATTTTCAACCTTTTTTACCAGTTAGAGATAGCTTCGGGCGAATTGGCATTGTTTTGAGGGGCGAAATAGGCGAAGAGGTTCCGGTACGAGGTTGTTTTGGTGTGAAATGGTATGGTAAGAACTACTGTGGTGCAACGTGGTTTTGGTGCGAAGTGTCTTGGAACCTTAGAAAAGTATCAAAGTGTGGTAAAAGTCAACATGTCGCCTTTGTGGATGGTATGCTTCGATCATCTTTTATAAACGGAGAACTTTTCTATTTCCATAGTATGAAAACGGCTGTATTTATGACTAACAATCGACACTAACAATTATAATTTGGTAGTACGCGAAAGTTTGGCAATATGTATTACTCCCAAAAAAGTAACATATAAGGAAACATTCTCACTGAAATAAAAGCACCATCATCAAAAAAGATACTAGCTCACCGTGTCCCTAGATACACATTAAAATTAGTTTCCTTTTTGCTATTTATGGTTAATCGGGAAATGGTGCGACGCTGACAGTGTGCATTCGCATGCCTGAAGACAAACCCTTCCGCAATGTTGTGAGAAGGTGCTGGCGCAACCAAACGAAAGTAAATGTAATTCACAACCTCATCCCATTGTTTAGGATTTTGGATTGCCTGATGAAACTTTGCAAGTAGGTCCAACAGACAGTAGGTCATACAATGTGGATTTGCACCACGATCTTAGTCTCCTGTACTTGCCTTCATGAATTAATTTACTTGTTTGACATACAATAATAATTGTGTCACCTTGATTTTATGATCATCCTAGGGTATTTGGAACGTTCGCTTTTTCATCAGTGAAAGAAAATTACACCTGAATGAAGGTCTTTGCAAAATTTGAGATTTTTCTAAAGAGTTGATCCTCTTGAAATACTTAACCCTTTGAGCGCCAAAGTCAATTTTTGTTGTCTTTATAAAATATACCAAAGTCATTTTTTTAGACTTTTGCCAAAATTTAGATAAAACAAAATGTAGCCAATGAAATTTGACATCCATTCGGTCCAAAATTATCAAAGAAATTATAGAAAATTCATAAAATTGATAAAATAATGCACTAAATTAAAATTTTGGCGGGACAAATTACAGCACTGAAGGGTTAACAGCAATACTCACGTTCTGCACTCCGACCAGTAGAATGACTGACACTATAAACACCATTGCATAAAGAAATACTGCGGCAAACCATATCTTGTAAATATTCATGTGAACCTCTGGCGAGAAAAGAGAAATAAAGACTTCATTTCAAAATTGTCATTTAAAATCTTTGGTTTCATTTCATGAGGTATGATAACTCTGGATTACATTGAACAGGGTCATAAGGTCAAAATCTCTCTTTTTTTCTGTTGGCGTCTTTCAAGCATTGGTGGAACAAAAATTTATAGAAATATCTACGACATCCGGGCAAATGTACAAGTTTGGTCCCCCTCCCACAAGTGCGTCCACTGCAAAACAATCACCAGGCACGTACATGCTATTTCGGTGGTATCCACGGCACCCAATCGGCAACGTATCAAAAAAGACGCAGTCAACGTTAAAAGGAAAAACTTCGATTAATTGATCAAAATATTCCCACTGTCACGTATGTTCCGTTCCTCCAAAAGTATTGCCATAAAACAGCTTCTAATTTTCTGACTTGCAAACGTTTACATCTGAACTCAGATGACATGATGTAGAAACCGAGGAAGCAAACTAAACGTCTTGAATTATAATGGAACAGTGTATAAACCTTGAGTGAAAGCAAGGCTATCATTACATATATATATATATATATATATATATATATATATATATATATATATATATATATATATATATATATATATATATATATATATATATATATATATATATATATATATATATTTGCATTCGGGAGGTGTGGGTTCGAGTCCCGCATGGGTACCGGTAACTTTCAATTCGCCAATATATTCCATAAATTTCGTATGGTGATTCAATTCAAACTTAAGCTTCTTTGGCTTTGCATCATTCATATGATTGATGCTCATTACCATTAACCGATTCCTAAGTTGGTGACTTGTGTGCGAGACCCTGTTGAATCCTGTGAGGATCCTTAGGCTGGAAGGTTAGGTGATGAGTTCAGCCGTCTTACTCACCATCCACGCACAACAGAATGAAGAGTTGCCCCATCTAAGAGGCAGGATCGCCCACATTTAGCAGACTGATCAATTAGCTCAGTTGATGGAGCAACCGAAATGTATTCGGGGGGTGTGGGTTCGAGTCCCGCTTGGGTCACATTTCATTCATCAATGTAATTAATATATATATATATATATATATATATAATATATATATATATATATATATATATATATATATATATATATATATATATATATATATATATATATATATATACATATATATATATATATATATATATATATATATATATATATATATATATATATATATATATCAAACAAAATTATAGAACCAATCTGCGTTTCTGTCTATCTAGAAGTCGGGTAAGCTAGATAGACATGCCTTTGTTATTTTTGAAATTAGCTCTTTGGGGTCAATGTATCAGAGCCATATTTTAACGATTTGACGGATCTTACATGTGTACTGAGAACAGAGCAAATATATCCTCAAATGAAAAGAGGTCAAAGCCGCAAGATGTGATCTTTGCTGTTAATATTTATGGCCACAAGTGCATTTGCGTGATTGCTAGTTTCTCTTAGCTAACGAGGGCGAGGGCGATGTTCAACCGTCTGTGAAACAGTCTTGCGTTGTCTCCTTTAAACGACAAAGAAAGGTATAGATTAAATATTTTCGATTGTCTTCCGTCATTGGCAAATCATATATGTGAGCCAGAGGAGCAGCCTCCACTGCGTCTCATCCGTCACGGTTATTATGCCTTTCGTATAAAACACAGAACAGTTGAGCTTGTACTTGACTTTTGGCCATGAAGTCGCATTGACGTGATGAGTCGGTGGAAAAAAGATGACTGCCTCATAAAAAACACGCGATATAACTACTTTCTCCCCTTTGAGTTATTGTTATTGCTGTCACCTAAATCAAAGCACGACAATTCTAAAACTCTGATCAACCATGGCGATTATTTCAGATGGCGAATTCAATGACTATAGAAGTAATATTGCAGCTGTCGAATGTGTGCAAATTACAGAATGTGATGTTGTCGTATTTGAATGCGAACTGTGTATTTCCCCCGTTCTTTTAAAGGGGTGGTCGTCGGAACTGCGCGTGTGCGACTCTCTTGTTTACAAACAATGTATTTCATACATGATATCTATATGCATCATTTCAACATAGCTGCAAAATATAAAGTTTACGACATTCATTGTTAACAAGCATGTTTCAACTTTCAGCAATCGCTAACGTACCCTAGATACAGTATTGACATCGGTCGTTGGGGTCCCTGGCAACCTTTGAGCAGAGTTCTGACGACCACCCCCCTTTAAACAACGTTTCGCGGCGGATGTTGGACGGACGACCGAACGTACAGCGATAGGTGGGACTGAGGGCAAAAGTCCACTTAAGTTTGTCACTTTTGTTAGATGTGTACGTCATTCAAATTTAACAAGATAAATTAGAAAAACATGTCAACAAATGGCGTGATACTATTCGAACTGTCAACAACATGAAAGATTTCAAGTAGACAGATTAACAATACAATTACTGCTGTTTTGTGGTAGTTTTCTTTCATTATTGTTATCTGTATTTTTTAAGTATAATTTTCCACCTTTCTTAATCCCCCACAAAAGCTTAGAGGGTGATATTGTATGTGGATGTACACGTTGAAGTTATTACTGCAATAAAAATGTCGTTGTGTATTTGAATGCGAACTGTGTATTTTTCCCGTTCTTTTAGACAACATTTCGTGCAGGGTGTTGGGGCAGACAACCAAACGTTGTAACAGCGATGGGTGGGACTGATGTAATACGTCATTAAAAAATTATTCTTGCCGAATTCAACAAGTCTTGAAAGGCCAAACGTCTAAAGCTGTTAACGTTTGCTCGCAAATTTTACTGGTAGGCTATGTTATTACATGAAGCAGTGAGATGATGATCTTTGAGTTACATGTATATTTCCAGGGATCGTGACGTCATTCAATTTTAGGAATGCACGCAAAACCGGAATGTACATGAAGCTCTCATACAGGTGTTCAGGCTGTTAACTCCGATTGAATAAAATATCTATGCATTTTGGATATCTTATACAAATAATATAACGCGGTCAAAAGAAAGTTTTATACCTTGATGGAAATGTCAAATCTAGTGCTGTGTGTAAAACGTAATTGAAATGTTTTATATACAGCACACGCGCTACCAACACGCCAAATCGAAATATACGCCTAGAGTCGACTTTTGACCGGAGATCTACGTCTTGATCAGCCGTGCAAATTGGTGCTTCAAAATTTCCCGGTATCGCCGTAAGTGTGGCACCTGTACATGTATTATCCTCTTGGCTGACAACCGTGTGCTAAACTTTGTACAATTATGGCGAGCAGCATGACCGACTGCCGATGAAATTTAAAAAATCAAAACCGGTGTAAATTTATTATGCAGTATGCAGGTCTTAGGCATTCGTCTTTAACTTTCCCATGAAGGCACCTCGGTCAATCGCGGGTTCCACCATATGAACTTTCGCTCTGCGGGTAATTTTCATCTTTACAAACAAAACTACTGAGGGCGTTATGAAATTCTGAGGAAAACACCGATATGATAATTCTTACCATCATGTTCCACGTTCTTGCCATAGAAGCTAAGATAATAGATGAACAAGAATATACACGCCAGGGAAAACATCTGCAATAAATTACAAAACGGATAAAATTACCTTCACTGCTACTCACATAAACGTAGCTTAGCGGGAGTATAAATTTAGAATGAACGTTCACAAATTGTCGTGTGATGCTGATGGCGACCGTTTCGTATTTCAGATGTAGGAGTTCTATTCGTTGTTCGTGATCAGTCATTGTGGGTAATTTAGGTCCTATGTTCTGCGTGGCGCGTAAAATGAGATCAAATTTCGTCGCCTGAAAGTATTAAAAGTACACAACTTGTAGGCCAAACAATTGAAAATAAAGAGATTAAACGCGAAAAGAAGCCCATTAGAGGTTGTTTACAATATTGAATGATATTATATATCAAAGTATCCGCATGAAAGATCGTCCCGATTGTCTTGATTAAAATGCTCTCATTTTAACACTACGTTTCGTTCACTACTGTCTTTCAAAGTGCGACTTCGATTTTAGGATTGTCCAACCTTTGTGGTAGGTGAACCACATAGATCAGAGATACATGATTGTTTGTTAGCGAATGTCATGAACCGAGAAAAGGGTGCCAATTGATGAAGTGATTCGGTGTTTCACAGCTGTCATTTGTTCACGCTAATGGGAACCCTGGGCAACAAATTCCAGCTATTTCACAATTTGTCAACAGTTCGTAAACGCGTGTACAAAAGTGGTATATAGGTAAACATGATAAAAATTAAATAGACATCGCTCTTAATGTACATATCAGCGTTCGAATTCCGATTACTGTAACACGGGGTCATAAGCGTAAAATTGAATATGAGATCTACGCTTTCTTTGACGATTTCCCCCTGTGTTCATAAAGAAATGGTGAATTTTATAAGCCGCCAGCAATGTAGTGCAGAGCACTTTGAAACCAGTACCGGTTATTTTGTGAATAAAAATACGCCTTATGAATGTAACTTGTTCGGTAATTTGGGCTCGATCTCGCTATAAATTATAAACAATACGACAAGCAATGGATTACAAATACCTCACATATAACCAAAGTCCAACATGAGTTTTGAGCCCGACATTTTTATTTCCTACTTTTACCGTGGTGCATTCATGAACTGCAAACTGACGATGACGAACTCTTAAGGTAGAATGCATCTCTTGGACAGGTATTAGGACTCTCAAACTTTTACAATATTCATTTTACACACTTTTGGGGTTCATCTTGAAGCTCTGGGAGAAAATATAGTTTTTACCGGCTTAGTGTTGTGAAATTCACGAATTTTATTCCTCCCCCACGGATAACACATGGATGACGGCCATTTGAATTCCAAATATCGTTTAATATGAGTTATTTGTAGTACCAAAATTTGCTTGGACCCCCTGATTTTAATGATTGAAACTTTGCTAGAGAAAAGTTTGAGCAAAAGTTTAAGTCTTTCATTTTCGAAACGCTAACTATTTTAATTCAAATGCAATAAATGCAGACGTACCAGTGAGAATAAACTCTTTTAGTTTAGTAATACTGTTCGGGTCGGACAGACATAATATCTTAGAGTGGCTAATTAAGTTGCATTAAATTTAGGTTATATTTACGTTGGATTATTCATAGTAATTGTTGTTATTCAAAATGTATATGATTAGGCAGGATTTTTATAAATTGTGCAAGTTTCCAAATCAATGACAACTTTAGAAAAACTTATATTTGGTTCTCTGTCAGAAATGTGACATTTAACCCTTTCACCACCATGGTTTGTCCCGAATCCATTGTTTTCTATGGTAAAGTTGGACCTGTATACAGGGAACTGGGGGTGAAAGGGTTAAATTATTTTGAACCTCCCTTAAATTTAATCTTTTCACAATTCTTTTTTTTAAGAGCTGGTTATTCATGTTATACCACAAACTATTGGGAACAAATCAGTCGAAAAATCCTATAGGAACATTTTAATAAACAGAAGAAACTTTTTGATGTACCCCGGTAAATTAACAAAATTTCCCGATCGTAAATTAGACCGTCTGCTATTCACATAGTTTCCATCTAGTAATGTAAACCGCCATTCTACCAATTGGCGGAAGATACGAACGGGTGTGTTTGAAACCTACCGTTGACAAAGCGCGAAATGTTTGCCGTTGGCAGGCGAAATGTTTGCCTGGGCACAGACCCAATGTTTTCTTTTTCGAGGGTCCGTGCGTCAGGTTGACAATTTACTTACAATACTGTAGATGGCTGTGGCGTGCGCGCCACTCCTCAGGTCGTCCCAACAACAACATCTCTTTATGATCGGCATCGCCGAAGTCGCAGCCCGAGAGCTTTTAGGGTCAGAGGTATTGTCGTCCGGCCGATGAAGTGCTTCTGCTGTCAGCGTCCTACGTGGTCAGCGTTAGATATGGGAGAAAGTAAACTCCGAGCATGGTGGCGCGGACCATATCGTGCGAACACATATTCCGTCGTCGCTTTGTGTTTTTGCCAGTTGGTTACGCTGTCTTTCTGGTTAGTTTAATCCGATCCAAATGCTCACCTCTGTCGATATAGTTCTGGAATAACGGGCATGTCTTTACTTTGGTGCAGTGCGCGCTTCAATCCGGAACAGATGTTTTCGACCAGGTGCTCCGAGTTTACCTTTTGTCGGCGATGATGATTTCAGGGGCGAACGCTCTTTTGATGTAACAGCATGGCTGTTCTATTAAGCGTTGTATGTATTTCGATCTATTGTATACGTTAAGGTGCTCTGTGCATAGAGAAATGAAGAATAATACCTATTGTATATTGCTTGTGTGCAGGAGATTTAACCTTTCCACACTGTCAATCATACAATATATTCCGCGATTTGCTTGAACATTGTGCCTGTTGACAACTCAAGCCTTTATGCTGAATAAGCTTATGGTATGCGTAAATCAAACACTTTGCCACGATGTGTCAGTCAGATTTGATATAACTCCAATCTGAGAGGACGTTTGTGCGCGTTCTTTCCAACACAGCATGTAGCTCAGACAATACATGTTGATCTAGGCTGCGCAATTGTACTGCGCATGACACAATGTAAAAATAGAGGCCTACCGATAATTGCACCTAATACCCAAGACCAATTGTGTTTAGGAACATACACATTTTTTGCAACGAATGTGAAGGCAGGTGGTGACGAATAAACGGCAGCTTCTCTGTGCAGATTAAGATCTAGACTATCATATTTTATATAAGCTTTGACGTGCTCTCGATAATTGTAAAAAAAATCGTGACTTTTTTACATCGTGGAGTGGTTGATTTATTAGTCTAGTCAACAAAAATACTGGTAAGCCATAACTCTTTGTAAGCTTCTTTTCATTTGCTTTTATTTAAATCAAATATCGCCGTATCAAATTGTAATATTTTTGTTCTACCGAAGTTGGCCCAGTAAAAGTGACTGTGTCGGCGACAAGTCCACAAAGGTTGTATAACCTATCACAGGTAAATTTAATTGAAAACACCAACATACTCAACATGCAAATAATGCCTCAATAGGGGATGTCGGCCGTTTGTATGGTGTTTGTAAAGTGATATTAGTTTCAATGGAGTGTATACGTAATTGTCGGATAATAATCTCTCTGAATACACCTTGATTGCTTAGTTTACAGAATAAATGAAACATGCTATGTGAGATACCAGCAACACTTTATAAGCTTCATACAATACGCCCCTATGTCTTCCTCTTTCTGTCCCCTGCATGTTTATTACTTTTCTTCTCCTCTATGAAGGCAAGGAGCTACAACTCCTACTCTCAACCGCCCCCTCTCTCTCTCTCTCTCTCTCTCTCTCTCTCTCTCTCTCTCTCTCATACAAAGATTCTTTGTCGTGCCAAAGTACGCACAGTGTTTATTTGCACAAAGTTGGTCTATTTGATCACGATGATAAATATCGTACTTTAAAATCATTTAAGCAAAAACGCTATATTATAGTGTCTGGTGAACCAAGCCTGGCATACGCCAATGCTTGATGAAGCATCTTCCTAGAAATGTCTGGCATGCCATTTTTTACTTGTGTACCCCTACATGAGATGCTGTAAATAACTGAACGATATGTTGACATGACTATTGAAAATTGTATCATGTTTTAACACAGCACATACTGACAAACAATCAATCTTGGCCAGATGCGCACTTCGACACTTCTGTGCACTGAGACCATACCTGCAAATTTCAGTATTTAGCAAGTGAACTAAGAAACATTAATTTTGTCATAAATGTAGCCTATGACAGCTAAGCATCTTCTCATATCACATCAATTATGGTTTTATATAAAGATCTCACGTTGTTTGAATTTCGGTCCATTTAAAAAAGTCATTCAGATCATTTTCTTGGTCAGTGTGAATTCTCTCTGGAAATCCCAGTAATTTGGAATTTCTAATATTTGAGAATTTCTAAAACTGAATTATCAATCTTGAATTATTCCATTTCCATTCTAATATTCCATTTAAGTTTTATAATATGCCCTTTGTCAAAACACCAACAAGTTTGGTCCTCGATAAAGGGTATATAAAGATGTAAACAAGAAAAAACAATTTGAAAGTATACAGTCACCTGTAATCTAAATATGCCCATTTTTGGTCAAAGGGGCGTTCCTTGGTATTCAAAGTGCCCATGTGAGGGCGCTGTTTTTAAAAAGCGGCCACCCGCTTAAAGTCTGTGATTGGTTAGATTTTCTCTTTCCATGGTAACTGTGGCAAAATTTCAACAGGTGACTGTATACCTTTAAACGTGAAATTAAATATTGGACAACACACTGTACACTAATATTTACATAGAATATAAAATATTCATACTAGCTCCCATGTATACGTGGTTTTATACGAAAAGATTAATGAGTTTCGTTCTGAGGTACCTTAGACTTTTACTTGTCTGAGAGTAACAAATGTCAATCAACAACATCAGTCCTAACCACCCTGCCGATGTATGTCTATCTGTCTGTCTGTCTGTCTGTCTGCTAGTCTCGTTCATTGATCTTATCGATTCCTTCTCTTCCTGTCCCTTTTCGTCTCTATCAGCACTCTCTCTCGTTTTTAGCTCATGCCTTCCTCTTTCAATGAACTGTGAAGAATCAGCCGAAAGAACAAAAGCCCATACAATCATTTAAAAAAAACGATACCTCCATGTCGAATTGACAGGGTAGCCGGATTACCAAAAGCACTACAAAGAATACCCCATCGTCATTATAATCAAAGTATTAGTTATTACACTACATCAATCAAACTTCATGATCAGACATTTATCTACACTAATAAATCTAAACATTCTAAAACATAATCGCGACCAACATCAAAAGTATTAAATTCCCGAGCTGATCCTTGTTCCCCCTTCTTTGTAAATTAATGGTCCGAGGTTGCTTTGCACAGCAGCTAAATTAGTAAGTTCACTTGTCTTTAGAACACATCATCCTCGAAATACCGGTTGCTGTACGTGTTCGGCGTCTGTACCTCGCGTGGAACGATCCTTGGCGAGCGGGGTCGGCGAGGACTTCTCATCGGCGTCGACGACCGTTCCTCGAGCTCGATATCCTCGGACATCTGTAGCGTGGACTTGGACGAGTAGTTGCGGCCTGTGTTTCCGTCGTACACGTAGAAGCCGCCAGACGTGTTGAAGGCGTTGGGACCGCCGACGACGATTTTTCTGGTTTCCGACGAAGCCGACAGTGGTCTGTCGTTGTATTCAGTCTCCTGCAAACGATTGATACGGCAAAACACATCAACTAGAGTAAAATTGTGCAAAAAATAACGCGATACTAGAAAATGTCACTTTTGTAGGTCATGAATTACATAAATGGTTTCAAAACAAGCATAGTCATAAATCACTTTTTAGATTTAGCACACGCTCATGTTTTTATGTTTCGCTCATTTAGTTTTTTCTAGGTCATCACAGTCAGAACAGTGTTTCCGTTAGCGTACAAACTTGCGTACTGTACGCATATTTATGGCTCTGTACGCAAAATAAAAATCGCTTGCGTACGGATGTACGCAAATTTCTGGCTCTCGACTGAAAATCAAAAATTGTTCGTGTATGTGTTCAAAGACGTTCTCAGCACACGCAAGTAAGTGGGGCGTCGACCTGTTGAAACTATAAATAGCACGGAGTGAACGCGTACCAAAGACGTCCCTAGCGAGTTTCAGGTCACGTTCGTTGATGTTCACATACCAGCGCAGACTAAACTAGTTTCTCCTATCTACAAATCAATACTGTAGCTGTCAATCATTTCCACGCACATTGACTTTCGACCAATGACAAGACGTGCCTAATTAACTTAGAAACAAATAAACTTTTATCATCACACGATGTTTTTTTCTTTCCCACGGGCTTGCACAATCATTTCGAGTCGCTTCTCCACGCACGTGTTATTTGCTATTTGACTGTTGATCCTCTATCCACGGACTGGGCTAGACGTAAATAAATATGTCGAAACGTCAAAAGACACTCGATTCTCTGTGGAAGACAACAAAGACTACAGAACCACGCGTTAACGACGATGTTCGTGACACGGAGCCGGGTGATAATAATGAAGCTAATAACGCTACCGAAGACGTTGGAATTTCAACACCGCATGCCTCGGTTTGAAGCACAACAGTTACCGATTTGGACACGCCTAAAACAGACGGATAAAAACATCAAAACGAAGTCGACTAAATGAGAACGTCATCGATGACATCATGATGATAACACTGCAAGGGCCAGAGATCGGAGAGTTTGACTTCCAAAGTGCGATGCAAGAGTTTAGACGGCAGAAACAGCGGAGAAAATAGATTTGTTTGACGTCTATTTAGGGAACGATGACGTCACCACTGATACCAGCGGCAGCCTCTGTGTATTAGAGGTACTTCTTTGTTTTGGTTTTATGAGGTCAGTGGTCACCGTACGCGACTTTTTTACTTTGTACGCAATTTTCCAGAGCCTATGCGTACATCGTACGCAAGTAGAAAAAAACTAACGGAAACACTGGTCAGAATTCGATTTTCAGAGGGAAAAATAAAAATACATTGCAGCACGGTACACCTAAGCAAATTAAGAAACGTCATTTTACATCACTTTTCATTTTTAGTCAAACTTTAACTTTGAATGACTCAGCAAAAACTATGACTGAAACCAAAATACATGGGGCGGGTTTTCACTGAATACATGTACGTCAAAGTCAATTTTTGTCACCTTTAGAAAATATACTCCAATCAATTTTTTTCAGATTTTTGTGAAAATGTTGACAGCAAACTATACACAATAAAATGTTATGTCCATTTGGTCCAAAATTATCAAAAAATTACAGAACAATTCATAAAAATTGGTAAAAATATTGCACTAAAATTTTGGCGGGAACAATTACAGCACTCAAAGGTTTAAAACAATCTCTCTTTTTTAATTTCGTCTCATCAGATATAGCGGTGAAGAAGATGGCATTACCCCTTATCGACGATCCAAGTCTGACTAGCTGAAAATCGAAATGTGAATTGAAATATAGAGAAAGCACATTACGGCAAACGGTGTGAGGCCACAATTACAAACGTTTTTAACCAGGAATTCATCTCGAATATTGTGTCGACGGGTTTCTATCGTTCTCAAAAGGAAAGGGTAAAAGGTCATCTGAAACAATCTGTTTACGATGAATCATATTACGCAGCGATGTCCCCACAACTTTGCATGACCGATTTTTTTTTTTAAATTTACGTTTCTGCCGAAAATAGTTTCTCATCGGTCATCAAACCTGTCTGTAGAAGACCCATTCGTTAACATTGTTTACGTGAAGCGTATGACAACGAACCGTGCTTTAAATTTGGCCGCACAATGTACAGTACCTCATTCGTCGCCATGACAATTCATGCTGATATGAACGTTTAACTCAAATACAGCACATGCGATGGGAAAAAACTTCTCCTATTTTGTTTTACGATATGGTAATCCTTTCGAGGGATACTGACTATTGCTTTCGATAATTTTACTTGTCTTTCGTTTTAGCACTCCATGTAATTTGTGTTTTGTTCGTCTTAGTTAAGCATGGTGGAAATGAATACAAATTATCCTTATAGCTTTGCCACCAAAAGACATCCTGGTAAGCTATGCAACGTTGTCGACACAGGTCTGGACAAAACCTTAGTCTGTTATTGTTCATGTTTGGCAGTGACGAAGAACAGGGGTGTATTGACGAATTTAAACACAGGGCACGAGGTGCCATATTTTACAGAAAAACTCAAAATGCAGCAAAATACTAAAAAGTTACAGCTGTTGACAGATTTGATAATATCTAGCAAATTATTAGCCATAGCTTAAGCTTTTATCAGCTATGAAAATAACGTTCAGTCTAGTCAGTCACATCTTGAGAAATTTATGTATTCGAAATTTCATCAACTCGTTGACTTAAAAAAACGATATAGGTAAGTATACCATGTCAAACGCAGGCACATGTGCCTGATGACATTGTATCGCATCCTTGAATCACGGTTACACAATTTTCTGGTCATATATGTGGTTCAGGTATCTATGTTTTTTAAAATCGTTGGGCGTCATCGTCAGGAAGTCAGGCAGGTCTTGACAAGACGATGCCTTCTGCTGATGTCGTAGCCTTGCCGAAATTTGATCGAAGAATCGTTTTACAATTGTTTTTCCAAATCTTCTGTTCATTTCTATGAATATTACACGGCGACAAAAGGGGTGAATGCTTTCTACGTCATGATTATTTTATCACCTCGACAATCACTGAGAAAACAAACATAACATGTTTCGATGGTTGTGCCTTCCTTGAAAAACCGATCATGAACCGAATACTGTATTTCAAATATTCCATATTGATAAACACCATGACTGCGCGAAGGTTTCTGTTAAAAGTGCTCTAAAATTAAAAAATTCCAGAAGGAAATAATTGAACAGAAAAACCTAGCAAACTAACCTAAAATTCAAAAAAATGGCCTAAACTTGAAGATTATATTCAGTATAAACTCTCTGCACATTCCGCCGAGGATACTTGAAGTGTTGATTTTCAAACTCGACATCAACACGACTGTGGATATTAGTTTCTTTCATTTTTGAACAAGCCCACACCAAGCTTTAAATCAGTTGATAGATTTGACCGATCTGTCAACCGGACGCAATCATTCTGACTCTGAACGTGTTCAGGTTCTGTCTCGACATGCTCTGACCGTGAACGCGTTCATGATGACGCAAGCATACCGTTTCCCGCCAAATATAACATCAGCGCCTAACGCACATTTCTAGTCCCTTTTAAATAACCAACGAGGTGTGGCTGTCGAGCCCGCTTGTATTATACGCTCATCAAACTTACCGTACGGTAGTCAAAACTCTTTCCTCTTCCGTCACCGAGTTCTTGGTATTGTGAAATGACGCAAATTAGAGAATAGAGCTGAGAGAGAACAAAAAAACTTCTATCAGTGGCGCACACAGCCGTAGATAATAAATAATTTGACGACAATATGAAGGAATTATAATAGTAAAGACACCATATGAAAACTCATTCAGCGTAGATTACAAGTCTGTCATGAAGAAATGCACGAAAAAACTTTAATTGATAAAATACATATATCGGAGCATGTAACACATTTCAATAGTATAGGATCTGAGGTCAGTGCACTTATTCATGACGTCACACGAACCTCTGCTTGTTCAATCATTACTTTTGACAACTCTGGACGGAGCGAGTCAGAGTGGGCGCAAATTGTATCTGTGTTCTGTACAGACATGTCACACCAAACGACAGTTACATACCCCAAGCACCGCTCTTGACACGAACCAGGCCAACGCAAATATGTTGAGGGCTGAAACACTCTGAAATATAATCAAGGTCAAGGAGAAAGTCATGATTCAGATCAGCACTTCATTTCAAAAGAATCAGTGAAATTCGCGTCTGTCTTTTGCCGGGCAACGGAGTGCACCTTTACTCGTGTGATAAAAAAGTTTAATTTGTGCTGCCTGCCAACAGAGTGGATAAATCTCAGACTCAAATTTGATGCGGTTGGCCTTTGTTTTCCATCCCTCCCTACAAATTCTTTCGCCACAAAGTTCGTATTTTCAGAAAAGGTGGTTCTTCCGATGGCTTATTCGTGATCTTGTTCTGAGAACACTACATTCATACGATGGTAAAAGAAGTGAGCTTAATTATTAACATCAAAACTACTCGAAGATATCTTAACAACGATAATAAGGTACAGACAAATGACGTCACTTCCGTTCTAAAGAACTACATCCTTGTTACGGGCAAGTTAATATGTCATAAGAAATGCAAAGTAATAATCCTAAGAGGCACACACTTACGTAGAAAAATATGAGAATAAAAACAGTCGCTCCTTCAAATAACAGATACAAGATGTAAAATAGAATCCATGGCATCATGGCTCTGTGTTCGTCCTATGATTATAGTAAAACATAAATGCAATGTAAGAAATGATAAGTAATAGCATAGGCCTATATACGAAATTAGGCACAAGCATTTCTGACCCTGCTCCCCACTCCTTTATCTGACAGTCCCTGTCTGTCTGTCTATCTGTCTGTCTATCTGTCTGTCTGTCTGTCTGTCTGTCTGTCTGTCTGTTTATGGTTGTTACGCTATCTATTGTGTGATACATGTTGTTATTTCGTTGTCAAAATATTATCAGTCATTGTCAGTAACTTATAACTTTCGAAAACATCGATATTACGTTTCACTAGCGAATACTCTCAAATGACAAGGAAACTAAAATTTCACCGGAATTAGATGATTTACCGTACCTTCTTAATGGCGATTAAAAGAATAAGAGACAGCAGAAACAGCACGGCGCTCGCCGCCACCATAGTGGGATAAACCGTGAATGGGATTTTCAGATAGCCTGGATTAGATGAAACAGAAAAACTGTGAGTGGTTATGTTTGCAGGAACCCTTTACAACGTGTTTTTCAGTCTCAATATGTCCGACCTCTTGACATCATAGACCCTAATTACGGTCTGTGATGTCATGCAGTGATGATGAATGTGTTTACCTTCACCTAAACCACGTGTTTACTTCAGCGGAAGCGAGATCATTGTAAGGATTCCGAATTTTACTATCCTTGAAATGAAGGGAAAATAATTGTCGTATTGTGCTGTGGAGTGCCACGTGTGATCAAAATAAAACACATTATTCGTCAGGATACTTAACTACGGTTAATTTATTAAGGGAGAATCAAATTAAAAAAAAATGTTTGGTTAGTGAATTTTTATGTCTTCCTGCCGAGAGAAAATTATCTTTGATACACATTCACTGTCTGCAGTTATTTCTCTTAGAAGTTTGCTTTTCCATTTCGTTCAACTTTTTCGGTGAAACATGCTAAGCATTGTTAATCTTTTTTGTTGGTACAATCTGCTCTTCAGGAGACAATCGATGCCTGGAGCTCATGACCTTTGGCCTTATGTGCCCTGCTGACAAAAGAGTCCACTGGTCTATTCGGTCATGCAACCTGTAGGGTTGCCCTTTGTTGCATGTGTTTATAGAGAAGCACACATTTTATCTTCTTACATTTTGCCCTTCCACATTACGAGGATGGGAAATTAGCTGAGGGGCATTCTCGCACATGATGTAACCACTACGTTTACATACCAACACTTACTTTCTTCGCAATATGGAAAACTACAGATACTTTACCGTCATCCATATCCTTGTATATCACGGTGAAGTAGAGATACAGTCCGATATTGAGTAATGATATCACCTGGAAATAGAAGACAAGGCGACCCTCAGAGCTAGAATGTGTCGGTAGCAAGAATGAGTCCGGGTCCTCTATTTTTTTCCATAAATTGTCAATGTCACAGTGGCATATGATAGCTGTCTTACTGTGTCTGTGGAGCGTGTTTTAGTCACAATTTCTCGCATACATGAGTATGTAAATGATTTTTTGAGATAAAATTTATTCGTTTATCTTGACCTATCTTCAATCTTGACTGAAAAAAAGATTTAACGGACTCATGTATGTGAGAACAACAGGCCAACAAAAAACGTCATCATAATTGGACTGTGGGAGGAGTAGAAACCAATGTAAGGGTACTACTGTAATACTTGTAGTTCATCGCTACACCTTAAGCTTGCAAGAATTGACGTTTTATATATAATTCCATTCACACGGACCCTCCACTATATCGTGTGGAGGGAGTTGTATCCTCTACCTTGAGACCTCTGAAATATATTAACGGAAGCACATTAAAAACGACAATTGTAAATGTGTCGAATTTAAGCCGCCCATGAGAACGTAGAATGTAATTAACGCTATGGTCACAATTGACTAAGAACCAAACGCGACATCACAAGTTCCAAAGTCGTGACATTTTAAAACCATTCGTAAACTTTGACGTCGGTGTGCGATTTGCCTGTGTGACACTTATTATAGTGAGATAAACACACATGTAGCACAGGGGCGATTCGCGAACACATGAATGGTGACGTCTTAAATTGAATGGTCGCATTCGATTATAAAGGCGCTCGTCAAGGCTAATCCTCATACAATAAACACAAAAAGCGAACCTCTCCCAGTTTTGTTGGCGAGATTTCAAAGCAGGGCGTACTTTCTTGTCGAAATGGCTGACTCGTTAACATTCATGCCTTAGTTTTGACAAGACACTAGGGCACTTCGCCATCTTGGTTGGAAAGTCGTCAACAGTTTCTACACAAAACATGGTTACATGGCCATTTTTAATCTCAAATGATACCAAGTCATGAAATGCGATTTCGGTTTAAGTTGTCTAAGTTTCCTTGATGTGTCCTCAGATATTTTTGTTTTTCGTCCACCGTTCACGATCATGTCAAAACGGCCCAGAACTAGTGTTCGATTTGTAAACACATGTAGGTAGTCTGCTACTGTTGATAACTAAATTCTAATCTAGACTTCCTTTATCAATAATAGCATAGCACTCTGTACATGGCGTTTCGTGTTTGCAAAGCTAAACAGAAACTTTGTCTTTCAACATACTTTAGAGAGAATGAGAAACATTGCTAATATTTTGAAAACAAAAATTTCGCAATTTTGTTGTATCTATCTCGCGATATGTTTGTCTAGGTATGTTTATGTATGTATATGTATATAATTTAAATAAATCATATATATATAATTTAAATAAATCATATATATAAATAATTAAAATAAATCATATATAAAAATAAATATATAAATATATAAATATATAAATATATATATATATATATATATATATATATATATATATATATATATATATATATATATATATATATATATATATATAATATATATATATATATATATGATCTCCGAATGGGTCTCCAGTCATTATGGCGAAAGTGGAAAGATTTCGTCTGGTATATGGATAACTATGTACATATATGTCGATGATGACGATGATTTTCACCTTTCAGAAGATATTTTCCAGTCAAGGGAAATAATTCATGTCCTAGAACATTTAAGCAGAACCTGCCTATCTTTCTCAGTTTTACCTTCGAGTAATATAATTGACGTATTTTTGAGTCCATTTAGAACATTGCACAGCACGGTAGCTGTCAAATTTTGTCGCCTTTAAATCATCGTCGTTTTCGTAGCAAACGCACGAGACTCACTTATATGAAATTGACTGTTTTGTGGCCAGTATTCATCTATTTCATTTCATTTTCTTCACCGGTATCAGGTATACAATTGACCTTGGGAGCGATTTTAGGACCACCGCCTTGACCAAAATTTAACTAGATAGAATGGTACAGTTGACCAACTATATTGAAAGAAGAAGTAAAATAAATCCGTTCAATATTGCTATGATTTATCTGTCCTAGCAATGTGACGTATGTCGATAAATACAACAGAGTTTATGGTAATAAAAGACCTACCATGGTGTAGATGCCCGTGACTATGGCTCCGCTGCGAATATTACAGCAACAGCATCTGACAATAATCGCCATGTTGAACTGAAAAAATGCCTTATGTCGTCAAAGTGGAAAATACCCGATGCCTTTTTCAGGTAACCTGCTGTACTTAGAGAAGTTGTACTCTCAAGGACATCGACTTTCGAGATGCGACACCGTCTGAAATACGCCGATCTCGGCAATGGATTTACTCCCTCTGATCTGTCTTAAAACCTCAAAAGAATTTAACATTAAATTTATGAATCAAAAAAATCTTTACTTTCACTAATGGACTCACACACTTGTACTGCTGGTCAAACAAAATCGAACTTGAGATCTACACACGTGGGTTTATCATCCAAAGTTTTCTTAAATGTCTTCGCCGGGAAGGGGAAGCGTCTCTGTTCTTAACAGCCTTATAACTTGAGAGGCCATATAATATAAGAGCACAGAGGGGCTTAGATAGTATTCAATGAAGGCCCCATCCCATTGAGCGCGCCATTCCTATGACAAAAGAAGAGGATTAGCGAGACGCAGGTAAACAAAACGAACAATAAGGACAATGTTGGGTAGTTTACGACAATGCGGACAGTAAAACGCTGACGCTTGTGTATGTTTCTTTGTTGTCACGTTGAGTAGTGAATTGGACGAGTGGATATGTATTGTACAGATCACACAATTGCACTCAAGGGCCTTCAGTAGCCAACAATACTTTCGTACAGTTGTCCCGAGAATATTGTAGCTCCCTCTAAATTAGCTATCCATCTGGATTTTATTAGAATTCCTGTATAAGCAAACCATATGATCTTTAGCAGCATCTATTGCGCGAATATGAACAACGTAATGTCGGGTGATTTTGTCAGGGGGGGGGGGGTTGCTATGCTCCAACAATAGCGTCAAAAATTACGTTCACTGCATAGGCACTACGTGGCACACCCGTGATATCAAAATATTCGTTCATCATACACCATCATCGTCGTCAGCGCTTTATGGAAAAGCAAAAAAAAAAAAAAAAAAAAAAAAAAAAATGGCGAGCGAACTTCTCAAATGTATCCATCGTTAACAATAAAGTGAAATGTTTCCTAAAAATTTGAGTAATACACAGAGTTTACGCCTTATCCATAAATAAACAGAACTGAACAGAATAAGTTTTCTAAAGAATGGAATTGCGAGCGCCGGTAGCAAATTGAAAATATACTGATATCGATTAGTAGGAACAAAACAAAAATGCTACAAATGTCAACACAGCTTGCGTACTCATTATGTGCTTTTACATCAAGTAGCCATGAACAAAACAAAGAAGACAAGAAAGTATGGCGCCCTCAACCAATGCACTTTATTGTCTGTGACGTTGCTGAAGTCAGACTTGGTTTTGGATTCGGCTAATTCAACATCGCTTTGCATTTCCTAATGTGTTGAAATCCTGAAACGATTGAGCGGGGGCTTTAAAAAGCAGATTTATCTAATATAAATATTATTTACTTGATGAAATATTCAATGGAAAACAAAAGAATGACAAACTGTTAATGGGCTGTTGACACATTTGCTAATGCGAGAACGCCTTTGACATATTCACGAGAATTAATTGTCTTTTGTTTTCGTAACACTTGAGTATACTAGTAATTCTCTAATCTTATATTCAAGACTTATATTCGAAAGAAATTCTAGCTCCTAACAAACACCACAAGAGGGCGCACCTGTATTCCATGCGTAGAAGTGGTAAACAACTTTGAACACGTAGTTCGCATACCAGTAGTTAATTTATCAACAAGCCGACCTACCCTATTTCAGTCGTAGCTTTACTAAATCTTATTCGAAAATATGAAGAAGATTCTGTCCTGTTGGTAGAAGCTGTTCATTTATTCAATTTGTATACGTATTTTTTTCGATTTGGACCCACTGGCTATCTAGACGGGACTGAGAGCGCTGTTAATGTTACCATTCATTGTCGCAACCTCAGACATTGTAAATTGCCAATTGGGTAATCCGTGGCTTTAGATACCGTTTGTCTGATGATCACAGAAAGTAAGCTTAACTCACTCCAGGACCAACGAGGTAAACCGATCGTCCCCTACCTGATACTTGCTTACCACGATCTTGTAAAATAGCGTAACGAGTGAGTTCAGTAGCTTGTGGGATAATAAGGCGTCCAGTCCCAGAACTCACGGGGAGTTGACCTGTGCTCGCATAGCAATCGTTGTATGCCACATGTCGGTGTATTTATATTTTATGCATATCAAAATTTCCTTATCACAGTACCTAGTACCTATGTAGACACGCCCAGCGCCCAGGTTGTAGAATCACCTTACATCGTACAACGTACACCTTTCCTCAAACTCAATATTTGTTGGCGTTTTAGTTTTGGGTTATTGGATTTTTTTTTCATTGTTTATTTAATTTCAGGGATAGTTAATAATACTTAAATTAATTATAGTGATGTGGGAATATTTTTACGCGTTTTGGTTCTTCGACTCTATACTATGCTCACCGATGTTCACGGATGACTAGATAAACGACTTAATTTAAACTAATATGTATGTGATAACTTTTGTTTAACTGTGAACAATATTTATGCGATTTGTAGTTTGGGGTTTCTGATGTTATGTAAACCACACACACACGTGTGGAAGGAACGTGTGTTAACTTTAATCGCTTTTCAAACAATCCGGGCAACTTTCATAATCCGACCAAATGCAACAAATCCGCACATATGTTACCTGTGAAGGTGATTCGCGCCTACAAATAGAAATACTTACAATTCTGCCCAAAAATTTTCAAAGAAACTTTAAATCACTCCCTTTCAAATAGATTAAGAATAGCATGGGGGGGGGGGGGTCACCGGGCAACAAATTACGCAATATTTCCCAACACTTCAAATTGACCGAAAAAACAGCATTTCAATTTTGGCAATTCATCAGCCGGTGAAAACAAAAAGCTTCAAAAGGAGCCCCTACTAGTGCACTGATAGCCAGAATATGTATTGCAAATGTTTTAAAGTCAGATTATCTGCCCCGAAATTGGATGCTGTTCTTGTGCTCAATGGACCGGATTTTTGGATTTGCATATGTTTTTGGCTGTATGCTGATAGATTAGACAGAATAGCGTAGAAGTAATCGGGCTGACAGACAAATTCAAGTTGCGTTAGAATAGGCAAAGTGTTTGTGTATACCTGGGCAATGCGTAAGCGCAACTGATTAAAAGTGCGCCCTATTTTGATGTAATGTAAATTGTCAGAATTTTTTATAAATGAGTAACAAACACTGAAAATAATTGTACTGATGGATTTTTAGGTAAAAATTCTTCCTTGACATGCCAATCAAAATTTTCCAGTTAGAAATGAATGGATATGGAGATATGGTAATTCAGTCGAATCCGTATCCGAAAGCAAATTACCAAAACCGAACCCGAAACCGAGTCCAACTTCATTTATGTTGAATATACCCGTATTTGATTCAATATGAGTTATACGTGCCATTTTAATTGATTCGCTATCTTACGCACATTATTTCTGGCCAGTTGACGCAACAGATGCAAGGCAGTTCTAAACTCATCCTCGACCCATATCATTTACGAGTTATAACCTCAGACACAAACCTTCCAGTAGTCGATATTCTTGCTGAAAACGAAAAAAATTGACATCCTCAACCTTTTCCATGAAGCCTGACTTGCAACCAAAGGCAGTACACTCGACTTTGAACGGCAGAGATATCTTAAGTTTGTTGCAAGCAGAACTGCATGGAGATGCTTGCCTCTACCGATGCTGAACCGCGGGTGCCGAACCCATCAAGATAGTATCACTTGTATCCCCGTGGCTCGATCGACTCATGATATCGTCGGAGAAATGCTATACGCGAAGCTGGAGGATGTTTACTAAAGGTTTGGTCAGGGAGACTGTGTCATGCTGACCTAACTATGAAACTACGTGGCAGATTTTTGTCTTAGCTAAGTCATCAGAATTTTTGCGTCATTTTATTAGCCCTAAATACAATTTTCAAGTGGGTGGCAATCATAAGACCGACGAATAATTAAGCCCGATAAAAAGTAAATTACGTTACAAGACTGAAACTGTGCACAGACGCTTATTAATTAAAGTGGCATCAAATATTGTTTTATACATATAGTTTAAACATCCCAACTGTTCTCCTTGTTTTTTACGGGGGGGGGGGGGCACAGAAAAGTAGGAACAATTATTTATATCGCTCAAAAGTTAGACTATAAATTCAGTAAGTGTATGTCTTTGTTGGTCATATGATGTAAGTAGTACATGGTATAGAGGTGCTGCGAGTGGGGCAATATATACAGACATTACGTTGCAACAATAAAAACGAAGTTGATTTACGAGTTTGGCTATCTACATGATTATGCGTTGCTAGTTAATACAAATATGTTAAGCTTATTTTCGACTCCTAAAACAAACTTCGCCGGTTTTGATACATTTCGGACTTCTCTTTTGTTGGATCCTACGAATAAAGCTCTTCATGATATTTTGCCGGAATGAACAATCAGCGGGTGCAACAGGGGTCTGGCCAGCAATACATTGATTAAATAATTATTGCATATGTTGAAAGACAAAGTCAAAGAAAACACGCGATACTTGTCAAATATTCTAATCCCACCGCTACCTATTCTACCACATGCCGAGCCATCCAGGTTATGGCATAGGCTGTGTTGCGGAGGATTAATACTAACACCCTGACCCAAGCCCCATACCATGGGATTCAATCTGATTAAAATCAGATGTAGGGTACGGCGACGTCTGTACGTGCGCGGTATTTGCCTCTCACTACGGCGACAGCAAGAGAATACTGCGCAAGTACAAAGGTCGCCGCACTCTACACTGTAAAAATAGCGGACGCTAGACGCGTCTTTACGCGTTCAAAATGTTCATATCGGTGTTCAAATTTGAATGGCTAGTGTTCATATTGTTAACACTTGTGTTCATAATATTAACAATGATGTTCTAAACCTGAACACTATGTGTTAACAACGATCTCCTTCAAGTGTTCAAAAACTCAGCATCACAAAAATTTTACAATACTGCGAAACAATTAACAGTCTTTTGTGTTTTTTCTTTACAATGGCTATATTAAATTTACTATTGCTTGACTGTCCGGCAAACGTAGACGAATTTTGGTGTAACGAATTTCACACTAAGTGAAAAATATCTCCGGCCTACAATTGCTGAAAGCATGCTTTTTCTAAAAAAGGAAGTATACAAAATAATTTTACACGTTTATTACGGTCTGAAAGTTTAAAAATTTGAAAAGAAAATCAGAAAACCACCATGAACGTTTTAATTTTAACATCGGCGTGCAAGAGGCGTTCTACTTCTAAACACTTGGTGTTCAAGTTTGGTGCCTTTTCCTATCCCATGATGCATCAAAACGGAAGTTGCGACATTTTTCTTGTAAGCGCACCCTGAAGTCATGATCGTGCGGAAGCAAGACTAGAAAGGGTAAGTTTCCTCTCCAAAATAGTAAAGGGTTTAGATTTTTGAAGCATCTATATTATCATCCTTTGAAATAAATTGTATCGTACCTTGAAATAGCTTAACTACGTGAAGAAACCTTTTTTCTTTCAGTGGCTGCTATACCAAGAACTAGCTGTTATTACGCAGTGGTACTTTTGGCCATGGCCTATCGATCGATCTCACTCGGGTCAAGGGTCATCGCAACACAACTGTAGTGATAACCCTTGACCTTAGCGCGATCGATACGCCTTGCATAGTACCGCTGCGTAATCACAGCTAACACATGTCTTTTAGTAAACACAATCGCATGTAAAACATCAGTCAAACATTGTAGAGTATACAATTTATTGTTTCAGCATATGAGAGTTTGGCTTTTTTATTTTAATCAGTTGATGACAAGAAGCAGCAAATATTTTGTATCAGTATTGAAGAGAGGCACTGCATATGAAAGTATCCCCTTTTCCTTAACCTAATCAGCTCCTTGTCTTCAATTTACAGTCTCATCTCGCCACATTACCTATTGTTGCATTTTTTTCAGGATGTAAAAAGTAGGATTTAACTTAAAATCGAAGAGTTGTCATAGAGGCTGGTGGTACAGATATCGAAGAAGATGAGTGTACAGGTAGCTGTCTGGAAACAAGCTTGAGAACCTCAGTTCATCTCTAATGTAGATTTAAACTTCCAAGGGTCAGTAACTGAATTTTGCTAAATTTATGTATTTTTGTTCTGAATTAATCTAAGCTTTGGTAGCATGCTATGATCAACTAAATGTTGCCGGAGAATAAGCTTTCACAGACGTGTAGTCTCCCTTGTTTAAATTAAAGCTGAAAGCGACAGACTATTCAGAGTAAAAATGTCCACTCTGAATTACTGATTTTTCTGAAATTTTCACTCTGAATTTTCTGTCACTTTCTGCTTCAATTTTTCATTCCCCTTGCATCTGATAAAGGAGACTTCACGTCTTTGAAAGCTTATGCCCTTTAACATTTAGTTGATCATAGCCTGCTACCAAACCGTAGATTATTTTGTATTGTAGCTCAACACGTCTCTTGTACTTAGCAACTGGTTTTTAGCTTTGCTGTCAGCTAAATAGGTAGATGTGTAGCATTGTCCTCAAATTTGTACATTCAAAGGTTTTTCTTCAAAAAAGCCTGTACGAATCCTTTAATATTTGGATTACAGGTCCCAAGGGATTACCCTAATCAGATATGTTCAAATTATGATGAAATATGCAAATTTATATTTTTGAGGCTAATTTTGCTATATTTTGGCAAAAATCTTCTTCTCTTTTATTGACGTCTTCAATATTTGGTAAACATGTACCTAAAAATGACCTTGGTCAAATTTGAAATATTCAAATTTTTATATTCCATGGCAATTTTTGTCATTTTTGGTCAAAAAATCTTTAATTTTTTTTTTAAACTGCTAATCGAACAGCTTTGATATTTAGGACATGGATCTCTACTGATAGTCTTTTTCAGATTGTTCAAATTACGTAGAAATTTGCAACTTTGTATTTTTAGGACATTAAAGACATTTCAGACATTTTTAAGACATTAGGGGTTACCAGAATGTGATATATTCAAGATATGATGAAATGTACATTTTTTCATTTAAAGGGTGATTTTTACCATTTTCGGTAAAAAAAATTGTATAAAACTTAATAGCAGGGTACACCAGAATTTGAAAAGTCTTTACGAATATGTTTTAAATTTCGGAGAAGTATATTTTTGAAATGTCACCCATTTATTTCAGGGTTTATTTAAAATATTACAAACAAACAAACCTTTTTGTTTATGATGAAGGACTTTGTTGGACAAGGAAATAGGTTTTACCCTGCCAAGGACCCACTTTCCCCACTTTCTCATGTTGTGCCTTACTGTGACACTTTGACAACTCGACATGTTGTGTTTACTTTAGTGTATACAACTAAATACCATGTGCACCAGAGAAGCTTTGACTAACTTCTTTTTTCTTCGAAATTTACAATTGTCAATACAAGAGGGAATGTCTTTAAGAAACCATCTTACAAAAATGGAGTATGCATTTCATACATACACGTCTTTTCAAGACAATAAGTATGCAAAATTTTGAGCTTTTTCAGATGATTTTTGTACGTTTTAAACAAGTATAAACATAAAACGTAATCCACAATATGGTGATTTTTATTGCTTATGTTTTTGATAGGAAGGTGTTATTAACACTGTTGTTTTTTTTTCCTCTGACAAACTTTACATACAAAGTTGCAATGTTTATTTGCCCATTTTACAGTAAATTATTGTAGTTTACTCTAGAAATGTTTCGTGTATTTTTAGAATAAAATAATTTTACTGGATATCAATGATCTGTAATGTTATTTCAAGGCTTGAACACCCCGTGAACGCCCAAAATTAAAGGTGTTCAACAAGCGCGCATCATGTGTTCTAGCCTTTAACACACTTATCGTTGAACGGCGTCCATGCGTTCAAAAAGTGTTACAGCCCTTTGAACGCGTAAAAGCGTTCAATTTTTTGAACACACTTCCTGTGCAACGTGTGTTCAGATATGGAACACCATGTGTTCAATATAAAGTCTGATGAACACGTAGCGTTCAAATCTGCACGCGTGTGTTCAAAAATTGAACGTTGGTTGAACACGTAGTGTTAAATTTCTGAACGTCTAGAGGCGTTCAAAAAGTGTTACAAAAAGGCGTTTAATTGGTGTTCTATACTTGAACACCTAGTTTTACAGTGTACATCTGATTTTAATCAGATTGTATGGGACTGTACTTCCCCGAACAACTCGTTAACGTCTGATAAGAGCGGAGAGACTGTGGTATGGTAAAACAATTCAAAGCATTGATGACATGTTTATAGTGCACATAAACGAAAAGAACCGTGGCATATTGGCGATATACCACGGCTGGCATACGCTCGAGCTCTCAGCTTAAGCAAAAATCCATTTATGACGTCCCACGCCAGAATTTCAATGTACTGTTATGATATAATAGCAATAAATCACACCCACCGACGGTATACCACTCCATTTTGACCAGTTCACTCCATATATGGACTCGTTATCGCTCGTGCGAGCTGGTAAAAATCTTCAACGAGACATTTCAATCAGATAATTATACAAGGTACCATATGTCCTGGTATGAGGTCAGTCCTAAAATAGATCGTGCTGGTGCGGAGTGTCGCAGTCGCACGGCACCATGAAAGACACTGAGGTAATTGTGTCTTTTTCTGAAGAAGAAGGGAAGCTGTAACACGAAAGGTGGGTTCAATATTTTTTATTTGCTTGTAAAGATACCTTTCACATTCATCACCGAAGTAGTGTCCCCTGAAACAAGTATTTGCCCATTACTGCCGTACTATCATAAGTAAAGTTTTAAAGCGTTTTGGACTCCCACTCAGCGCAAGCAGAGTCCAAACATTTCACCTGGATGGAATAAAACTAACTGCTAAACGCAATAGCGAATATATTTTGCTACAGACAGACCAGCTACACAAGAAAATCATGGCAAAAGCATATACGAATTTCACAAAGAATGAAAAAACTTGAAAATGCGTAGTAAATATGTACATGATATGCTGAGATATTACGATGGCAAGAGGCATACTGGCCGGATTTTCGACTTTTGCTCAGAAAGAATCTGTACGCTACGATCGTATAAAGTGCAGAAAATAAACCACAGTTTAGAGCATATTTGTGTTAACTGGCAACGCATTATATATTTTATCTGACTTGTAAAACTCGTTACTCGACTTCGTGTTTGTTGTTAGTACTGTAACGAAATGTTATCATCGTCCCGACTCAAATATAGTCTTGTCTGTTTGCAAGATAAATCGTTTCAAGTGTACATTTTGAATAAGATTTAAGCAATAAAGCACACCCAGCGATGGTATACCACGAGATTTTGAACAGTTCACGACATATATTCACAAGCGATAGCGAGTGCATATATGAAGTGAACTGGTCAAAGTCTAGTGGTATACCGTCGCTGGTTGTGATTTATTGCCATTATATTATAACAGTATATTGACATTCTTGAATGTCATAAATGCATTTTGCTCGAGCTGAGAGCTCGAGCGTACGCCAGCCGTGGTATATCGCCAATATACCACGGTTCTTTTCTCGTCTCGACCCATCAGATCGCTGCATTTGCACCATCAATATACTGGTATGATATAAATTTTATTTATACTTTGAATTCGATTGGTCTCAAGCCTCTAAAGTTGGAAATTCCACCCACTGAACAAGCAGTAAATACGCAAGCGATGCTGTGCCGTATCGATCGCGCTCGGGTCCGTCAATGGTCATGACCACAGAACGGAGACGATGCAAACTAATATCGTAGTGACGACAGCGCTGATAATTTCGTTTCGTATTAAGTTTATAGAAGTAGGGCAAAAACAGCAGGAATAATGAGAAAGCACGTGGCATGCACGCCAATTTTTGTAGCGTCTGCAAAAACATGCGAGTCGCACACACACTACAGGCTTGAACATAACATCTCTGTTTCACGATGAACTTTTTATTGTTGGCAATTTACCTTGATTAATTGGCTGTAACGTTTTACGTCCTCCTTGAGGAATCCTACAGTTTACATCCACCGTGGTACAACGTGCAGTGTTGGGAGCAATTGGTTGTCCTTTACCGTTTAATCTTCATAATTTATTTCCTTCAGTAACACCAGAGGAAAAAACTTCTTTTGTACCAATGATAGACAGAATGGACTTTTGTCAAAGACACGCAACTGTCAGTGCGGCATAGATCTTAGGTTGCGCCGCTTGAACGGCCGGGAGATTTCATTGTTCCTGTCCTGACTGCTCTTGGGCGCGACAATTTGCTCTGGCAGTTGGTGTAATTTACATAACTCATCTTTTGTCACCATTCTACATGTAGAATTGATGTATTTGTCGAGTTTTAGTTTTCAGTTGTTGACACCTCTTTTCGGTTGTCTATTTGTGCAAAATATGTTGTTGATTGGTTTAATTTTTTGTCAAGATGTATTTCCTTTAATTTCGCGGCCTCCAAACAGATGGGTAGCACGGCTGTATTGTGGAAATTGGTGCACTCAAGTCTGGAAAGTCCAAACACAGCCGGGTTCGACACCGTGACGGACATTTGGTGTTTGCAGGCAGTGTTCGCGATTTTTCGCTGTTTTAGTTGACCTGCGTGATACGAATATTTATCGATTTGTCTGGCCTGATTCCAGTATTGTTTCTGTTGTATAGAGAGCGCACACTTGTCTGTGTAAGTCTCCTCAGTTCTCTCATTTGATCGTTAATTATTCTCTTCATTTGTTGATACTTGAAAGGATTCGCCCACGCAAACACCATGTAAGGCATGTGGTTGCATAGCTGTGGAAACGCAGCTATCTGCTATCAACCCCGCCACGGATAGCTGCGGACCAACTGGCGGCGAAATGGGTCCATTACGACGACACCACTTGTGTCGGAACTTTGAACGGCAAAATAAACCAAAGTGAGTGTAATTCAATAAAATGACCTATACCTGCCTGAACTCTATCTGATTATTACTCATTCCCTAACTCGGGGTTAACCTTTGACCAGCATAGCGACGAAACAGCCAACAGCCAACAGATAGCTGCGTTTCCATAGCTAGTGGTTGCATATCGAGCGAAGGGTGGAGTCAACTTCTTTAGATTTATTTGGAAGTCAGTGCAATTGGCGAACACTTTTCGGTGATAAAGCCGAGGCGTGGTTGTCACTTGAATAATATATTTTGGGTCTTTATCGTATGAGTTAACAGCCCCTTCGTCGACCCAACACTGCATACAATAGCATAAGTATATACTAGTTGTGTCACAACGCCACTGAATTCTGACATGTAGACAGTGGCAGTGCACATACCAGACGGAAAAATGAGTTCATGCTAGTGGCAGTGTATGGACCCTACATAATACATTGACAGCCGATTTTGTGCAATGCTGTACTTCATTCACTTCGTCAATGGGTGGAATATTTATAAAGTAATTTTTGTGAAATCTTCAACTATTTATAATATCGTTGTTCACATTTTCATTTACAAGAGCCATGAAATACTGCATTTCATACAGTGGTGAGTGATGAACAACTTTTGATAAGCTGCATTATGACAAAAAGTCACCACACATCCTTAGTATTTTAAAAATGCAGCAGATCTACTTGACAAAAATTCAACGATAAAGGTCAAACGACGGTGAAGCATTCGGCATCTATAATTTCCTCAACAACCACAGGTCTTGAGTAGCTGTGCAAATAAAAACAATAACATGAAAGTATATTGGAAAAATAATAAACAAGCACAACAAAAACGACAATGAAAAATTCAAGAAATCAATACAATGTCATAAAATTGAATAAAAAGAAACACAAAAATATCTAAATCAATTTAAAGTCAATACAATTGCAGAGTATAAATCAACCAGTTCCTTCATGGCATTGCCATCCTAACCTATATATGGTACGTTGCACCCGTTATCTCAACTTGTTCTTGTGGATTATAAATTATAGCTAGTATATCACATGCCGAAGGTGCTGGTACTTTTTATTATAAAATACGTGGTAAAACTAACAAGGCTCTTTTCTCCCTGTATACTAAGTGAATTTGGATGGCTGAACTTGAAGAAGACATTGATTGACACGACACAGTAAGAGGAAATGGAGTGAACATTGTGACCAATCTTTTTCAATCATTTCCCTCTTAAGTTACCAATCCCCCATTCCTAACTCTTACCTCAAAATAATTCATCGCCCCTTTTAGAACGTAACCTTCGACCTCATTTCCATAAGTACTTGCATAGCTTTCACATCATCACTTATTGGCTACACCACTTATAAAATGCTGATAAAATATAGGAGACATGAATGATTGCAGTGAATTATTGAAGTCTAACGTGCGTAAAAATGCTACTGTGAAGCATGGATGTTCCAAGCCCGAGTCCAGTGCGACATACCTGCTGAATGTGTGTTAAGGCGATACCGAAGGATTCAAGTATCAAAGCAACGGTTGCTTGGGAAAATTTGTCAAATCCACGAAAATGAGAGTTTTTGTGCATTTATTGACCCTAAAATGCAAAGCAATGGCACCAAAACCAAGCAGACGCATGGTTGCCGGTCATGGAACGCGTTACGTCATAGATATGCAGATTAGCACAGCATCTTTTTGAAAAGATTGAGTCACTCTATTGCTCAAAATCCCCTGAAATTTTACGCAGTGATACTTGACATAATGCTTCACAGATGGATTTGGTAAGCCGTGAAAGAAACACTATATTTCGAAATGGCAAAAATCTACTTTGTAATTTCTTACAATTTTTAATCATTTTCATCTCACATCTCAAAAGTTATATATATTGAGAATTTTCTATAATGCATGCTCATCCTTATTTATCTTGGCGGTGTCTACAATTCTGCTGAAATTCATTTCAACAGATAAAAAATTGGCCGACTTGAAAGCAGTCACAAGAGCAGAAGACGATAGTGCCTACAAAACTCTGTAAATGCACAGTCCCCCTACCGTCACGTGAATAGTGCGCATTTTGGACACTTCAAGCCTTGGCAATCGGGCGCGCGTTGAATCCTTCGGTATCGCCTTAAGTTGAAATATTACCGTAATGACGACAGCGATGACAATTTTCGTTTCAAAGTTAAAGCTATAGATGTAGGGCAAAGGCATCGGAAAGAGAAAGAAAGCACAGCATATGCTAGCTTTTTATAGTGTCTGCACAAACAGTGAAAGTGTGATTTTTGGTTTGTACAAAATATGATGCAAATGACAGCATTCAAAGTTTTATACGCGGCCGTCATATCGACTGCTATTTGCATTTGCATGTACGCTGGATTTTTCTCACGTAATAAGTGTGCCGTCTTTGGCAACTCAGTACTGGAAAGGAGTGAATAAGGCCCTTGCTTTCGGCGTAAGTTTGTACAAGACAGCAAATTTGATGTATACGGTGTCAAATAGGTGATATTGCATCCTGAATGAGACGGAATTATTTCCGCAATGATATAAACTAACTATGCCTAACCCTAAATGTATATGTTGGTCTTCATTTGCTTGATTTTGTGTTGGGTAGAGCAAAATTCGGGCTAGGAATTGTCGTAAATTCCCCCACTTTCGCTCGCTCCATTCAGACAGCGTGGTCAACTAACCCCAATTCTTGGCCCCCACTGTGCAAGGCAATCGGAAATTGTGAAACTGATTCGAAGAACTAATACATTTCCTCACGCAAAATGTTAGTTTTTCGTTAAATTCTATTAAAAGTGACTTAAAATAACAGAAAAGAAACAAAGATAATGATTCTCACACACTGTTCTGTATTTTATATTTATCAAAGGGCGGTGAAGAAGTAAAGATCAACCAGTATGAGATTGTTTACGAATCTACCAGCCTTAGCAAGGTTCCTCGTGGTCTTATTGATACTGGACGCCATTGATATCAGCAGCGCCCTCTACGGTCAGACCCATTCAAACGACCCCAATGCATGCAGAGGACCCCGCTACCGTGACGAAAATCCGTAAATACTTTACTTTGTTCAGAAGAGTTTATTGTTTGATAGTAGGTATCTTTAACATGATGTCAGTTCAACGACCCTGCTCATTTGAAAATTAGCATGTAACTTCAAGGGTTATCGCAACTTGAATTTGGCGATCGGCGTAGTTCCTCACTATCTTTACTTTTAAAAAATCAAGGTCTGTGTGATTCTACGTATTTCTATATTTATTCGGTAGGTATGGATACTCAAGAAGATCACAATTTATTAAAACAATCGCATCTTTCAAAATCATCTTATGTGCGACAATTGCAGGGAATTTCAAAATTATGTTTGTACTCGTTATAAGAATATGTATCACACTGTATGATATAACCAAGAAGTGCTGTAACCTCCATAAATGTAATAATATCCATAAATGTAACATCAACCATAATTGTAATAAAATGCACCCATAAATGTAATATCACCTAAAAATGAAACAAAACTCAACCATACATCTAATAAAAACACCAACCACAATTGTAATAAATGGTAACCAGAAATGTAATAAAAAATTACCCATAAATGTAATACTTGTCAACCATAAATGTAATAAATCTGTTTTGCCGTTGCAATTATGGAATTACCCCTTAAATATTTATCAATGTAATAAGGAAAGCAACTCCAAACATTATTCATATCTTAATTGTTTGAGTGTGTTTTTATGTATTTGAAAGTGTATTTTACATTTCCTTGTTTTGTGTACAGAACTGACTGGCCATGGCGAGACACAGCTGTAATCTGAACGTCAGTGCAGTCTCTACTCCAGAGTGGAGGAGACTGTATAACACTACGATCCTTTAAGGCCGTTCTTTCGAATATTTGCCGTACTTTCTTAATCAGTCGCCTCAAATTCGTCTTCAGTGGATAAATTTTCTGTCTGGAATAATCGATAGATTGTCTGTATTCCTATCTTGTTCAACTTGAAGTTTGTTCCTTCACTGGGGATGTTAAGATGTCTAATTTTGTTCTACTGTGTTCAAGGTAGTGATCGTATTGTTTTTACTTGATTGAAATATATAGTAGATATATGTTCTCGCAATATGTTTTGTGTCGTAAGTTTCTGTTATAAGGTTGTATATTTCTCTGTTATTTGTTCTGAGTCATCTGTCATAAACTTTGTGGTCACTGGTTGACGAGTTATTATTTACTCAGGGCAGTGATAAACAAATGATCATAATATGCAAGTTCGAGTTTATTACATTCATGGGTGAGTTTTATTACATTTATGGTTAATTTGTTTATTACATTTGTTGTTGCGGGTTGTTACATTAATGGTTGACTGTTTTATTACATTTGTGGTTGATTTTATTACAATTGTTGTTGATATTACATTTGTGGAGATTATTACATTTATGGAGGTTACAAGTGCTAGTGCAGGGCGGTTAAATCTAATAGTACCCCATGTCCATTGTTGCAGTATCCGTAGTATAAGTTTGCATAACGGTGATAATCTTCTGTAAATATTTCAAGTGATTTCATGTACTTAAAAATACATATGGGACGAACATTTCTTTACCATTTATTAATTAATCCTTCTTAACATTGTAATAGTCAAACAATGTGATGCTGTCATTGGTATCCTTCGGAATGGAAATCCTCTAACTTACTTTGATTTGTTTTGCATATCTATACTACATAGATTCAGAAGAATACGCATCCACGTGTACATAATTAATTCCTCATTCAAGAATGATCCATTTCTCCATACAGGGTTTACGTCTGTTGCGATGGTTTCATGAAAGATGCTGACGCTAACTTGACTGCATTGTGCCGAGGTAAATACATTCAATACGTCATAAGTCATGCGCGCCAGAAAGCGCTTGCCGTTTTTGCATATTGAGCACGTTTTTAGGATGAAGGACATTATTATTTAAACTCTTGTCCTACATAGATCGTTTTCAATCCTGGATGTTAAAATTCTCAATCGCAAATTGAAAGACAGGTATTGAACATGTGTCACAAGGATTTATTAACTATAGACTACGCAAGTCTGTTGGCGGAGATAAACAATAAAAAAAGGACACGCCATTTGATTATTTTGAGCAGAATTAGATCCGATAAGGTCGAAGCTGCACAATAATATGATATTGAGTCAACTTTGTCTGTGAAACTGGAAAACTACACAGTAAGCCGAAAATCGAGTTTTAGTCATCCTATCTTCTTATGGTCGGCCATGATTACTGTGTATTTTATATTCTACTATCTTGCATGGTTAGACTAGGTAGTAAATTTGGTTTCTATGTCAAACCTGTATTTAGTCAGGGTACTCCGTATTCTTTTATTTGGAGCATCAATAATTGTGACACAGTTTTCAATCGTTCATGCAATCTTGATCCTACCATTTCATTTACGCTTAACTGTTTTCAGAATGTCCTGACGGAAATTACGGCGAAAACTGTAGGGACAAGTGCACCTGTGATAACGGTGGCACCTGTAATAAAGTTGATGGTTATTGCATTTGTCCAAAGGGTTATTATGGACAAAAATGTGAATTCTCTTGCAATTGTATAAATAGCAGTACCTGCGATATGCTAGACGGTTCCTGTGTCTGTCCAAGTGGTCGCCATGGGTCTGCATGTCAAAACATTTGCAATTGTCCGAAGGACACTTCTTGTGATGGCAAAACTGGCAAATGCAACTGCAAAGACGGTTTCTATGGTAGTCCTCCGAGTACAATGTGTAAACGCTGCAATTGTACAGAAAACTTCAAGTGCGATCCGTCGGAAGGATGTGTCTGTAAATCCGGGTACTACGGTCCGCGATGTGACAAACGGTGTCAGTGTTATAATGGTGCATCATGCTCAACCGTGAATCCTAACGAGTGCGAGTGTGCTCTAGGATGGATTGGACGTTCATGCACACAATGTGACAGTAACACTTTAAAAGAAAGTAATCGGCCGTATTGTGAGGATAAATGTTTCATGTGCTATAACGGACATGAATGCAAACCTTCGGAAGGGAAATGTCTCTGCTTATCTGGTTGGCATGGTAACTGGTGCGACAGAAAGTGTTACAAAGGGTATTACGGCGAGAACTGCACGAGCAAGTGTCCCTGTTTGAATGAAGGTAACTGTGATCATGTGACCGGTGCCTGTCAATGTAGACCTCGGTTTCGAGGCAAAAATTGTGAGCAAACATGTCCTGACAATTGCGTGAACTGTAAAGAAGAACGCTGTGTTTCTTGTAAACGTGGCTGGATCGGAACATATTGCTAAACACCATGTCAAGTTGGTTTCCATGGCGATAGCTGTAGAAAAAGATGTGAATGTTACTGTTCCGATTCATGCAATCACGAGAATGGAAGTTGCCCAAGTAGTATTAGGTAAAATGTAGTCTGATTTTGAAAGTAAATAATACGCATGTTTCCCTGGAGGACGATGATACTTTTTCCTTGGCCACATACTACTAGTCGCTGCCATTATAATCCCAATAATTGTGAGTGCGTCAACACGCGTCACAGCCCTGCTTCAACTTTTTTTACTTTTGATCAAGATTTACAGGCGACAAAGTTACATAGATAAATTTAAAAAATAAAATCAATGACAAGGCAATAATATTTTCGCTTTGGAATGAAATATGTAACATCGTTTAATATCAAAAAATGTCCGGAAGCCTACTCAGCGAGCTGCTGCATATATAGCCATAGAGACTATCAACACATGATATTTCAAGTCTTGCTCCGGGCAAGGCTACGAGCTCAGCCATATCATGGTATTAGAATAATTGCAGAGTAAGCACTCTGCTAAGTGCATTCATTTTGAATTCTTCATCATGATTCATGGTAATGACAGCAAGAGGTTTAATTTCCCGTGCATAATCAATGTATTGACACTGAGATGTCTTACATCTACAATATGATACTCAATTTTAGTTTTTCAACCACTAAGCTTCGCCTCATCTAACATGTTTAAATTTTATGATACCCACCCTGGCAGTCTGAAAATACGTATGACACTGTTTAACGCTGGAAATAAATTTAAATTTCAGGTGTGATGATAATACCTGTAGGTGTAAAAACGGAGCTACATGCATTGAACGTCTGAAGAAATGTGACTGTAATCCTGGCTGGATTGGACAAGACTGCAATATTTCAGCAACGACTTTAGGTAATTACGGTAAATTCAGCATGTATATGCATTTCATCAACCGTACTGTCGGAGTTAATTTCAGTAACATGATCACAAAGAGACCCCGTTCTTGATACACTACACGTAAGTTACTAAAATAGCTTCGCAGTGAACCGTGAATGCAGTTTCCATTTGTAAGCAAATAGAATTCAGCCTAATACCAAGAATTTTCATTCAATTTATTTACAGATAAAAAGAACTACACACACAACGCCGGTCATTCGAATTATAATAACTATCATAAGCTCCCATTAAAAGAGGACCTCACAATTGAGCTTTTGATAAGTGTCTCACTGGCAGCTGTAGTAACCGGCGTACTAGCATCAATATTCATAGTGGTCAAGAAACACCGGCAAAGGTAAGCTTTAAAATATCTTCAGACATTATTTATCATAAGAGTCATACGTCTGTGAAAATTAGTGGTGTAAGTCTATAAGATTCTTCATTGTCGATTAAAACGCAGGAAAACATTTCAGATACATAATTTATGTAGTACTGTTGTGAAAATACTCTTTATGTGTGACAATTCTTTATGATCCCTAACATTATTAAACAGACATAAGTTTTGTTTATTTTGCCGTAGGGAAGCGACAATTTGTAATATTTCCAGCAATATAAGCTATTTGAAATGACATTCGGGAACATTGATAAGTTCAACCCCTAAATGGTTGCCATAGAATCGTGCGTTATCAGATTATACATCACTTTCTCTTCGTTTCGACCTGAAATACCAGTATATACCAATTTTTGTGAAAATCTAGCATATTTGTATGTGGACTTTAAATTGATATGGTTTGTTGTTTAATTATTTGTACTTTATTATTAGCATTCAGTAATTAGGTATTAAACATTTCTTAAAGTACTTCATTGTTCAAACTCAACAGCGTGGAGGGAAAGAAATTTCGCTCTGTTGAGTTTGATAACGATATTGGTTTGCACCTATTATTGGCAATGTACTATCATACGTCATTTATCCTACGCATAACGAAACTTAAAAGGGGCCCTTAAACAAAAATCAAACATTTTCATTTTCCTGTAGAAAAAGGTACAGTGGTGCTAGAATCCAAGAAACCAGTCCGGATTAAAATAGCATCGCATTCAAGACCAGTGGTACAGTATCGGAAAAACAAATAGATATATAGATTGATTGATTGATTGACTTGCTGACTGACTGATTGATCTACTGATTGATTGGTAGAATTAGAAAGATGTTTGTTTGTAGCTTGCATAAGATATTGAATAAAAAAGACGTGAACATGTTTAAATATATCAGCGAGAACAATGTCAATGAAGTGAGAGTACTTGAAGGGAGTAGGCTAAAATAAGTCAATGACTAAAAACCCTGTACGCGAAAGTTGGCAATGATTTGTTATCCATCTTTATATTTATAAGACGACTACATGCAGTTCGATTTTACATACAGTTATGATGACATAAAGGGTGCACCTTGCTGACGTGACATCGAAACGAACATGAATTGATAGCGGCAATCTAGAATAGATCTGAATTTTCAAATCTGTGTTGTGTTTGATTAATCCCAAACACAAATTTTATGCATGAAGATTAGTGTACTTATTACAGTTATTTTCCTTCATTTCGCACTTTGATTTCATGGTAGTTGCTATGAGTTGACATCTATAAGTATTGAGCCAAATGTCGATTGCTCTTACAAATTTAAGTAGACTTGATATTGCACAGCTAGGTATTGATGATGCATTACATAATTTTGATTAATTTGCATGATTATTGAACACAATGGCAAAGCGATGAAATAAGTTTCAATCAAAGTGCGCAGACATACAAACAAATGACCTAATGACGGATCGAAGTTAACAATTTTTTCCAGTACATTTGTGTATTTTGATATTGTGTAATTGTTTTCCGATTGTTTTCGTGTTTCATTTTAGAGTTTATTATTGACAGTTTTTGTTTTCCGCTGTAGTCAACATTAAAAAGAGTGTTAACATAGTTCTATAAACGAGCCTTCATAGATAAAGTAAAGACAAAATCGCTTTCGCTTTGCTATATATAAAGCTAATAATTCCAAAAGACATAATAATTGATGAGAAAAAATAGCCAACCGATCGACCCACATCTTGGCGTGACGATCTCCTGATCGAGGCAGCTCATTTCTCTTTGGTGAAAAATCTGTAGTGAAACTTGTCAGTGCGTTATTGCAAATTGTGAACCATCGCTAAAGTAGACTTGGCTAGAAACTTGGGATTATGATTGTTAAGAATAGTCACAGAAACTTTACAAACCTCTAACATCGATTGACTTTGACATAATAATTTAGAGTATAGATAACAACCTTCTTGATTAGATTTTTGGTTGTGTTGTTTGCTATGTTTAAATTTAATTTTCATTGGATTATGGTTGTAATAAATAGTGTAAATTTGGTGAATGTTAAGAATAGTCACACAGACTATTTTTTAGACCTGTAGCATCTTTTGACATTGATATGAGAATTGTTAGTTAGTTGTCTTGTTAAGATTTTTGAGTTATATTGTTTGCGATGTTTATTCGATTATTGTTGTTATCAAAAGTATAAATTTAGTGAATGTTAATATAATATACCCTATTTTTACAACCATTTTTATAACAACCAAATTTATACTATTGATAACAGCAATAATTCAGCCTATAGTATTGTAGACTTGTAACATCGTTTGAAAATGATATGAGAGTGTAGAGTTGATTTTTTTTGTCGCTGAAATTATGATTGTAGTATATAGTATGACTTTGGCGAGTGTTAAGAAAGGCCACAAAGACTACAATTTTTTAGACCTGTAGCATCTTTTGAAATTGATATGAGAATTTTGAATTACTTATCTTGTTTTGTTTTCCCGTTTAAATCCAATTTTGAATAAATTATAGTTGTTATAAATAGTGTAAATTTGGTGAATATTTAGAATGGCCACATAGACTACAAATTTTAATACCTGTAGCATCGTTTGACTACAAATTTTAATACCTGTAGCATCGTTTGACATTGCTATGAGATTTTATAGTTGATTTGTTTCTTGTTTAGATATTATTGTTGTATTCAATAGCATAAATTCGGTGAATGTTAAGAATGGCCACATAGCCTATTAGTTTTTTATCTTTTGCCAAGTTAAGCGATGTATTCATCGCTCTGATAAAGTTTGTGTGCGATATGCCATAGCGAGTATATGTGAGTACGAGTGCTTCATGAGCTCTTCAGCGTGTGGAGGGGTCGCAGTAAGTATAACTGAAACAAATTTGCTCGACCCGAAGCATCTTTTGAAATTGACATGGGAATTTAGAGTTGATTTGTTTCTTGTTTAGATAATGGTTGTAATAAATAGTATAAGTTTTTCGAATGTCAAGAATCAGGGGTAGGAATGAAATAGGGATGGGGAATAGAAACCACCCTGTTGACCACTGAAAACCAACCGTGGACCGGAAAAATCCCGCGGTTGACAAAAAGATCCTACAGCGGACCATGTAGAACCACACGGTAGACCACTAAAATAGTGCTCATTGGCCACATGAGGACGTGTTTTAAAGATGGCGACGTCTGATGATGACACAAACTCCGCGCCCGGTAAGTGATTTTTCATCGATAAACTACTTATGAGATGAAAGTCTATACTTCAAATATGTCCCATCCAATGACAAAATGTCTGGAGAATACTTAGATCAAGTTTCGTTGGCCGATTCCGTTCTAATCAGAAGAAAATCGCATTCTTGTGTTGAAATAGCAACACAGTTTCCTCGCGCCCATAGCAGTAGCCTATGTAATGGCATATGTGTATGAGTACGAGTGGGTCGAAATCATACCCTGTCATTTTGCTGCAGTTCCGTAGCCCACAACTTCCTCGATGAGTGTGTGGACAAAGGTGGGTCAACTTTTCCGTCCGTACGTCGCAAATCGTCGCAAACCTTTAATAGCCGTAAATGATCTTTCGATTGAGTTAACAGAGGCCTACTGGCCGGATTTTGGACTTTGGTTTAGAAAGAACTGTACGCTGCGATCTTATAAAGTGTCAAAAATAAACAACATATTTGTGTTAACTGGCAACGCATGTTTTATCTTTGTAAAACTCGTAAATCAACTTCATGTTTGTTGTAGGTACTGTCCCGACTTATAGTCTTGTCCGTTTGCAAGCATAAATCGTTTCAAGTATACATTTTGAATAAGATTTTTATTTGTACTTTGAATTCAATTGGGCTCAAGATTCCACCCCCTGAAGAAGCAGTAAATACGCAAGCGGTGCCGTGGCGTATCGATCGCGCTTGTGTCCAAATTTGCTCAAAATCCCCTGACATTTTACACAGTGATCCTTGACATACTACTTCACAGATGGATTTGGTCAGCCGTGAAACAAACACTATGTTTTAAAATGGCAAAAATCTACTTTGTAGTTTCTTACAATTTTTAATGCCATTCCTCCCATATCTCAAAAGTTATTGATAATTTTCTAAAATCGCATACTTAGCCTTATTTATCTTTGCGGTGTCTACAATTCTGCCGAAATTCATTTCAACAGGTGAAAAATTGACCGACTTGAAAGCAGTCACATTTACACAAGAGCAGAAGGCGATAGTGCCGAGAAAACTCTGTAAATGCAAAGTCTCTCTACCGTCACATGCAATAGTGCTCATCTGGAACACTTCCAGCCTTAGCAATCGGGCACGCGTTGAATCCTTTGGTATCGCCTTATGTTGAAATTTTACCGTAATGACAACAGCGATGACAAGTTTCATTTCAAAGTTAAGCCTATACACTGTAAAGTTAAGTGGTAAAGGATAGAACACCAATTAAACGCCTTTTTGTAACACTTTTTGAACGCGTCTAGACGTTCAGAAAGTTAACACTACGAGTTCAACCAACGTTCAATTTTTGAACACACGTGTGCAGATTTTGAACGCTACGTGTTCATCAGATATTATATTGAACACCATGGTGTTCCATATCTGAACATACGTTGCACATGAAATGTGTTCAAAAAATTGAACGCATTTACGCGTTCAAAGGGCTGTAACACTTTTTGAACGCATGGACGCCGTTCAACGATAAGTGTGTTAAAGGCTAGAAAACATGATGCGCGCTTGTTGAACACCGTTAATTTTGGGCGTTCAGGGGGGTGTTCAAGCCTTGAATTAACATTACAGACCACTGATATTCAGTAAAATTATTTTATTCTAAAAATACACAAAGCATTTCTAGAGTAAAATACAATAATTTACTGTAAAATAGGCAAATAAATATTGCCAATTTGTATGTAAGGTTTTTCAGAGGAAAAACCCAACGGTGTTAAACCCTTCTATCAAAACATAAAAAATATGAACAAAGTAATGACAAAACAGGTTTTACTTAAATATTGTGGATTACGTTTGAAGATTCATACTTGTTTAAAATGTACAATAAATCATCTGAAAAAGCTCAAAATTTGGCTTACTTATTGTGTTGAAAACACGTAATATGTATGGAATGCATACTTCATTGTTTTAAGATGGTTTCTTTAAGACATTTCCTATTGTATAGACAATTGTAAATTTTGAAGAAAAAAGTTAGTCAAGGCTTCTCTAGTGCACATGGTATATAGTTGTCCACATTAAAGTAAACACAACATGTCAAGTTGTCAAAATGTCACAGTAAGGCACAACATGCAGAAAGTGGGGAAGTTGGTCCTTGGCAGGGTAAAACCTATTTTCTTGTCCAATAAAGTCCTTCATGAACAAAAAGCTTTGTTTGTTTGTAATATCTTTAAATAAACAATGAAATAAATCGGTGACATTTCAAAAATCTACTTCTCAGAAATTAAAAACATATTCGTAAAGACCTTTCAAATTCTGGTGTACATTGCTATTAATTTTTATACAAATGTTTTTACCAAAAGTGGTAAAAATCACCCTTAAAATAAAAAAATGTAGATTTCATCATAATGTGAATATACCACATTCTGGTAATCCCTCATATCTTAAAAATGTCTGAAATGTTTTTAATGTCTTAAAAATACAAAGTGCCAAATTGCTGCATAATTTTAACAATTTGAAAAAGGCTATCAGTAAAGATCTATGTCCTAAATATCAAAGCTGTTCAATTAGCAGTTTTGAAGAAGATTTTTTAAAGATTTTTTGACCAAAAAAGACGAAAATTGCCATGAAATATAAAAATCTAAATATTTCATCACAACTAGCACAAATTTGACTGGGGTTATTCTTAGGGACATGTTTACCAAATATTGAAGACGTCAGTAAAAGAGAAGAAGATTTTTGCCAAAAATAGCAAAACTAGCCTCAAAAATATAAATTTGCATAGTTCATCATAATTTGAACATATGTGATTAGGGTAATCCCTGGGGACCTGTAATCCAAATATTAAAGGATTCATACAGGCTGTTTTGAAGAAAAACCTTTGGATGTACAAATTTGAGGACAATGCTACACATCCACCTATTTAGCGAACAGCAAAGCTATAAACTAGTTGCTAAGAACAAGAGACTGTTGAGTTACAATACAAAATTCTCTGAGGTTTGGTAGCATGCTATGATCAACCAAATTTTATAGGGGCATAAGCTTCCAAAGACGTGAAGTCTCCTTTATAAGATGCAAGGGGGAATAAAAAATTGAAGCAGAAAGTGACAGAAAATTCAGAGTGAAAATCTCAGAAAATTCAGTAATTCAGAGTGGACATTTTTACTCTGAATTTTCCGTCGCTTTCTGCTTTAATTTTTCATTCCACCCTTGCATCTGATAAAGGAGACTACACGTCTGTGAAAGCTTATTCTCCGGCAACATTTAGTTGATCATAGCATGCTACCAAAGCTTAGATTAATTCAAAAAAAATACAGAAACTTATCAAAATTCAGTTACTGACCCTTGGAAGTTTAAATCTACATTAGAGATGAACTGAGGTTATCAAGCTTGTTTCAACACAGCTACCTTTACACTCATCTTCTTCATTAATCTGTACCATTAGCTTCTGTAACAACTCTTCGATTTTTCAGTTAAATTCAACGTTTTACATCCTGAAAATAATGCAACAATAGGTAATATGGCGAGATGAGACTTTAAATGAAAGACAAGTGGCTGATTAGGTTAAGGAAAAGGGGAGACTTTCATATACACAGTGCCTCTTTTCAATGCTTACAAAATATTGGCTTCTTCTTGTCATCAACTGATTAAAATAAAAAAAAGCCAAACTCTCATATGCTGAAACAATACATTGTATACTCTAAAATGATCAATCGATATTTTACATACGATTGTCTCTACTGAAAGACATGTGTCAGCTGTGATTACGCCGCGGTACTATGCAAGGCGTATCGATCGCGCTCAGGTCAAGGGTTATCGCTACAGTTGTCACGGTTGCGATGACCCTTGACCCGAGTGAGATCGATCGATATGCCATGGCCAAAAGTACCACCGCGTATTCACAGCTTGTCGTTGGTATACTAGCCACTGAAAGAAAAAAGGTTTCTTCGCGTAGTTAAGCTATTTCAAAGTACAATACGATTAATTTCGAAGGATATTAATACAGATGCTTCAAAATCTAATACCTGTTACTATTTTGGAGAGAAAACTTACCCTTTCTGGTCTTGCTCCCGCACGATCACGACTTCACTGCTTCAGGGTGCGCTTAGAAGAAAAATGTCGCAACTTCCGTTTTGATGCATCATGGGATAGGAAAAAGCACCAAACTTGAACACCAAGTGTTTAGAAATAGAACGCCTCTTGCACGCCGATGTTAAACTTAAAACGTTCATGGTGATTTTCTGATTTTCTTTTCAAATTTTCAAAATTTCAACACGTAATAAACGTGTAAAATTATTTTGTATACTTTCTTTTTTAGTAAAAACATAGTTTCAGCAATTGTAGACCGGAAATATTTTTCACTTAGTGGGAAATTCGTTACACCAAAGTCCGTGTACGTTTGCCGGACAGCGAGGCAATAGTAAATTTAATATAGCCATTGTAAAGTAAAATAAACAAAAGATTGTTAATTGTTTCACAGTATTGTAAAATTTCTGTGATGCTCAGTTTTTGAACACTTGAAGGAGATGGTTGTTAACACTACGTGTTCAGGTTTAGAACATGATTTTTAATAATATGAACACTAGTGTTAACAATATGAACACTACCCGTTCAAATTTGAACACCGACACGTACATTTTGAACGCGTAAAGACGCGTCTAGCGTCCGCTATTTTTACAGTGTAGATGTAGGGCAAAGAGATCGGAAAGAGAAAGAAAGCACAGCATATGCTAGCTTTTTATAGTGTCTGCACAAACAGTGAAAAAGTGATTTTTGGTTTGTACAAAAATGATGCAAATGACAGCATTCAAAGTTTTATACGCGACCGTCATATCGATTGCTATTTGCATTTGAATTTACGCTGGATTTTTCTCACGTAATAAGTGTGCCGTCTTTGGCAACTCAGTATTGGCAAGGAGTGAATAAGGCCCTTGCTTTCGGCCTAAGGTTGTACAAGACAGCAAATTTGATGTATAAGGTGTCAAATAGGTGATATTGGACCCTGAATGAGACGGAATCATTTTCGCAATGGCATGAACTAACTATGCCTAACCCAAAAATGTATATGTTGATCTTCATTTGCTTGGTTTACTGTTGTAGATCAAAGTTCCGGCTAGGAATTGGGGTTGACTGACCAAATAGTCGGACTTTCGCTCACTTACGCTCGCTCCATTGAGACACTTGGCCAACTAACCCCAATTCCTAGCCCCACTGTGCTTCACCCGAAACAAAACTAGGCAGTCGGAAATTGTGAAAATGATTCGAGTTAATACATTCTTTCACGAAAAATGTGATTTTGTTAAATTCTATTAAAAATGACTTAAAGTAACAGAAAAGAAACAAAGATAATGATTCTCATACACTATTTTGTGTTTTATGTTTATCAAAGGGCAGTGAAGAAGTAAAGATCAACTGGTATCAGAATGATTCTGAACCTATCAGCCTCAGCAAGGTTACTCGTGGCCTTTTTGATGCTGTACGCCACTGATATCAGCAGCGCCCTCTACGGTCAGACCCATTCAAACGACCCCAATGTATGCAGAAGACTCCGCTACCGTGACGAGAGTCCGTAAGTACTTTACTTTGTTCAGAAGAGTTTATTGTTAGATAGTAGGTATCTTTCATATTATGTCAGTTCAACGACCCTGCTCATTTGAAAATTAGCTCGTAACTTCAAGGGTTATCACAATTTGAATTTTGCGATTCGTAGAGGGTAAGCTTATCTCTAATTGGCTAGGAATTGACTTTCAGTAATGTTGTATTATAGTGTCTTTAATGTACATAGCAAGTTTCATCAATTTTGATCAAGTCAATTCAGATAAATATCCCTAATTATGAAAATTCATTTAATATTCAAATTAGGTTTTGGCTGAAGTAAAAATGTCTTTTGACTTTCAATAATGTTATATCACAGTATCTTTGATGTATATAGCAAGTTTCAACAACTACAATCAAGTTAATTCAGATATATATCCCTAATTGGGAAAGTTTATTAAATATGGAAATTCAGAATTGGCTGAAGTAAAAATGCTTAATAACTTTCAAAAATGTTAAATCATAGTGGCTTCAATACATGTAGCAAGTTTCATCAACTTTGATCCAGTCATTTCAAATATATATCCCTAATTAACAAAGTTCATGAAATATGCAAATTAGGAATTGGCTGAAGTTAAAACGCTTAATGACTTTCAATAATGTTAAATCATAGTATCTGATTGATTCTGTATGTTAAAGCTCCATTAGGTGTAACTTTTGGCGAAATTTTCAGAATTTTTTCTTCTGTTTCAGCTACAGTTTTTTTAAAAACCTGAACCATAATGAAATGCCCAATGTTTCACTTATCAACAGAACCTATTTTAGTGTAATCAGAAAATTGTGTCAAGACTGGAACTCATTTGTCAACAATAACAATAAAATGGTCATTTCACATATACAGGATGTCTTGACTGGCGGAATACTGGATATTTCAGCTTGACATACAGATGGGAATTGGGTATTGCAGTTATACAAATAGAATACTGGAAAAATTACCAAAAATTATTATGTCCCTTGAACTTTGAAACTATAACAACTTGTTCTGTTCCATTAAGAACTGAAGATCATTTTCATTATTTCAATATGAGTAAATAAATGATTAAAATGTCATTATCTTCAGCTGACTGGGTAAAGGTGAAATTACGTTATCTTCGTAACAACTATGTGAAGGCCAAGAAGCCCGGATCAAGTGGGAGTGCACGCAACACCAGTAAGAGAAGAAATTGGTTGTTGGACAAGTTGCAGTTCTTGGATCCATTCATTGCATCGCGACCATCAATATCAAATTTGGATGAGGTAAGTATTTTGTTTAAATAATGTATCCATAAATTAAACAACTATTGTATTATCTGTTGTTGTGGAGAACATGCAGATTTGTCTCTTTGTTACTGAAAATTCACCAATCAATAGCCAACATTGCAAAAACATGGAGACTGATCTTCATTTTTCTCTAATGAACAGATTTTGTCACAACTATAATCTTGAGGCACAGTAGCTGTAACTTTTGATGATTATTTCACCATTTTTATTCTGTTCAACAATTGCTATTTCTTGTTCTCTTCACTAAATTATATTGAGTTTCTCAACAAAGTGTGTATGTATGTATGTATGCCATGTTTTTTTGTTGACATTTGACTTTAAGTCCAGATTAAAAGTCAGTTTTCAACAACAACATTGCTGGTAATGCATGTATTGACTGTGGTGATAAGCTGAATACTTGACATATCAACATGATGTAGGGAGAAGAACATGAAACCATTATCAAACGTTACAGCTACTGTGCCCTTAACTCAATGCTACGACCGGTTCAGTTTTCTTAAAACTTTATTTAATTCAATATAAAATTGACTCAACATGAAGCACAACTTGTAGTGCCATACAGTAAATGATCTAGAAGATGATGTACTCCTCATGTTCCATGGTGCGCTAGCCGAACACAGCCAATGAAAAATTCAGCAAAAATCACCATAGACTAAAAACAGTCTTTGAAATATTTTTCATGCCATAAATTGGCCAGAAATCACATTGTCAACGAAAGACTTACAGACTAGTCATATGGTTTTGCCATGGAACTGATCCAACTTCAGAGCAGAAGTAACCTGTGAGAAGTCGACGCTGCTCCTTTGCCTCTCTTGTTGGATTTCTACCCAGTGTTGGAGCCAATCCAGCTAGTGCTGGATCATTGCGCCAAGCACCAGCAGTAAATGTGTGATTTTCAACATCTTCAGTATCAGCAATGCCTACATAGGTGTGCTTGTTTTTATCAACCAAAACATTATGCAAGCAACATGCTGCTAAAACCAAACCTGTTACTTTATCAGGGTTTAGGTTGATGGTGGTATGAAAAACACGAAACCTGTTGGATAGAATTCCAAATGCATTTTCTACTACCCGACGGGCACGGGAGAGTCGATAGTTGAAAATCCTCTCTTCTGTATTTAAACTTCTGTGAGGATATGGTTTCATGATTGTCCTAGACATGGGGAATGCATCATCCCCAACAATGTGATAATGCATTTCATTGATATACTCGACCCCTTGGATGTTCTCTGGAGGTTGTAAATCGAGACATTTAGCATCCAATGCATTTTTAAGAGCAGAATTATTAAAAACTCCTGCGTCACCTTCCCGACCAGCTGCCCCAGCGTCTACACAAGTGAACTTATAATTTGCATCTACTAAAGCCAATAAAATAATACTAAAAAAGTGTTTGTAATTAAAAACTTCAGTTCCACTGTGATTTTCCCATCGATGGCACCAATGCAGCATGGGTAGTTCCATTTTTGATGAAATTCTTCAGCAATTTTCAGCCATTCTTCTTTTGATGTTGGAGTCTGAAAAAATTAAAAAAATATCAGAGATTATTATACACCTATTGTTGTAACCTTTGACAAAGCCTGCATCTCATTACACTTAAAGTAATAAATCTGGCTGATACAAATTACAGTGTTAATGTTAAACATAATGAGTCTTTATGAATGTAATACACTAAGGACTTTAATATAACCCTCAGTTCTAAGTGTGAGTTTCATTCTGTAGACTCCTTAATGTTTATGTGTAAAAAAACAATGTAATTGGAAGCAGCTAGATTGATCATTTCAAGTGTAATGTTATGCAGGCTTTCTTCATAAAATGTAATAAAAAAGTAAAAAAAATCCCCCAAAAAGAAATAAAAATAAAAAATACAGATATGTATGGACTCAGGCCCAATCAGTTATGTAAATGACTTGAATATATCGCTTGTCCAATACATCTGTCACTGAGCCCTTGTCGTTATAGTATTGTATTTTGTAAGTAACCCTAAATATTATAAAAGACAATTAATATAACTGATATTTTTAATCATTTCAGCCATCCCCATCCTCAGTAGATGATGATATTGATGACCCACAATTGGTAGATGATGAGTCAAATTCAACTTTGGATTTCTCTATGCCACCAACCCCAGCCAGCTGTAAGGATTCAACAGACGGTGATGATAAATCAACAAATAAGCCAATGAAGACAAAAATGAAGTCTTCCAAAAGACATCAGGCAGAAATGGAATATGAACTTATAAAGGGAGTTGCAGAATCAATTACTGAAAGAAACAAAAGACAGAAGTGTGGTGATGAAAAAAAGGATGCTGTTGAGACTTTTGGGAATTATGTAACCCAAACTCTACGGGAACTTGAACCAAAGATGAGACATTTGGCCCAACACCGAATATCAAATATTCTGTTTGAGGCACAGACAGGGTCTCTTATGCATTATAATGCCCTTCAAAATCATCAGCAATTTCAAGCATACACACACAACTGGCAGGTACCATATCAACAAAACTCAAGTCCCATCAATACCACCTTTCATGCAGCTAGAGATTCTGCTGTTCATCTACCTCCACAGCAGAATATCTGGCAATCAGATAACAGTAACACAGTCAATTCACAATTATCTGATGAACGACATACACCAATATTCACTCAGATGTAAATGAGTTGCAGCAGAGTAGTTGTAATTAACAGTTCATTGTTGTTCAAAACATTTCATAAATAAAGTATATGGAATCTATACCTTCAAGAATTTTTCCTTCATTGCATTGTATAAGGCCCCACATGTTTCTTCTATGATGGCTGAAACACTCCTTTCACCAATCCTGAACTGGAAGGAAAGACTTCTGAATGTTTCCCCTGAAAAGAAAAAGTTGATGACAACATAATTTACAACATAGCCAAGCATATGCTTATATTAGTAGTGGAAATGGTCTACAATATTCACTTACCCTATACAATGTATCACTTGAACATGTTCATTGTAAGTAGGTAGGTAGGTTAGTAAGTAGGTAGGTGTATGTATGTATGTATGTATGTATGTATGTATGTATGTATGTATGTATGTATGTATGTATGTATGTATGTATGTATGTATGTATGTATGTATGTATACTATGTATGTATGTATGTATGTATGTATGTATGTATGTATGTATGTATGTATGTATGTATGTATGTATGTATGCATGTATGTATGTATGTATGTATGCATGCATGTATGTATGTATGTATGTATGTATGTATGTATGTATGTATGTATGTATGTATGTATGTATGTATGTATGTATGTATGTATATGTCCGTCTGTCTATAGTTGAAAAAATGTAGTTGATACACAGAACAAAAAAAAGTTGAACATCAAAATAGTCTTAATTACAGCTAATTGAATTTAAAATTAAAAATGACTAGAATAAATGAAGTATTTAGAGCACAAAATTACGCAAATTACTGTTATTTATGGAAAAAGGGTTTGGTTTTCTATTTACTTACAATTAAAGATATTGTGGCAAATCTTTGAAATATCAACCATAGTGTCTTGAGTGCTGATGAAGATTGCTTGTGGGTAATCACAGAAATATGCCCTATTAAAGGCATTTACCGATAGTACACCTACCTGTAGCAAGGAATCGTAAGGTTACAGCAAGTCTTTCACTGGGATTAACTGCAGATCGCATATTAGTGTCTTGCTTCTCAATGTAGGGGCTTATCATTGTCAGGATGTCTTGAAATGATTGTCTGTCTAGACGGTGGAACTGGCGGAAGCTTTCAGGGTCTTCAGCCCTTAATTCTTGGACCAGGTTCGCATACACTCCCTGAGCCTGTCGCCGCATTATCCACTGTCTTGTCCACGTTGTTCTGCACGCTGCTCTCCTTCGACGCCGACATCTGCGCAACAGCAAAAGAAGCAATAATACTTCTTCATCCTCAGATGCACTGTCATTTGCTTCCATTGCACTATTATACACTGTTGTGCCCTTGTGATCTAAATGTTGAGTTGGAAAAGAAAGGAGTTGGACTTTATTTTAAAACCTGAATTTGATACAATACATATTGTTGAGACAGCCTTCAATGACGGATCTGTTTCTTCTTCAAATATATTTCACAAAATTAAATCACCTTCATGGCAGGCAGATTGACTGACCCTCTGCTCATTTGAATATTGCCAATGCACCCGGTAACTTCTTTTTTGGCGTAGGCTGATCTCATTGTTTCATCCACGATCATGTCAGCAACAGGGGGTGGGGGGTGTTGTTGTTGATTGAGTCTGACAGAAGGGGAAACCGTGGACTGTAACAACTAACAATACCTTTTTAACAGGAATTCTGAAATAATCTGTTATCTAATTATTATTGTGCACATTATGAACATTTTCATGTGTACCAGCCGATGTTATGTTGCAAATACATCCAAATTTTAACACCAACAAGAACAAAAATCTGCTTAAACCAACAAGAACAAAAATCTGCTTAAACTAGCTTCAAGTTAGTTTACACCTTCTGTTAATTTGTTTATACTTTGAACATTAAAGAAAATTAACAATTCACTTACCATTCAGTGTTCTTGACTGTGTAAAAATATTTTGTCAACTGTCATTATTTCAGTGGGGCACCAATCGCCCCTTGGTCAGTTGCTAGGGGCTGCCAACAAGTCAACAGAAGGGGAATCCATTGTCACCCCTTCTAGATGAAACACCACGATCTAGACCAGTAGACTTCGGAGTTCCTGAACAGTGGTAATGGTTCCTAGATACTTCACTTTTTCGCAAAATGACGATTGGAATACGAGGCAGCGACTGCAATGAAACAAATATATTTTTAGAAATAACGCTATTCACTGAAAGAATAGCGATGTACTGCTTTACTAAACGCGAACATTTGATGAGAAAAAATCTAGTTAGATTGCTGGGTTTCACCAGATAAAAAGTATTGTAATTTTCCCTGAGATCTATCCAGTAGCATCAAAATTAATTCACTTGGGATTTTATAGAATTTTTCCCTGAACACCCTATTCATGTTTACGAGTCCCAATGCATCGAAGGTGTTGTGATACGAGTATCTGTTGGTCTAATCCGTATATTTCCTGCAGTATCCGCACCAGTAGGCGCAAAAAAGGTAGATGTCATGTTCTTTGCATCTTTCTTTCAACAAAAAATCAGATGTGTAACATATTTACTCACCAACTGGTCACATTTTAATCAACGACATCAAGATCGAGCTATATAACTATCGTTTTCCATGGGGGCAGCCATTTTGTACTGTCATGTGATTCCACGCATGCGCGTAGGTAGAAAGTCGTGAGTAAAATTACTCAGTCGGGCGCACACAAGTAATTTTCCTCGCGAGGAAAAAAATATCAAACATGTTGGATATTTTACTCAACGCGCAAAAGAGTGATGCAACGCGCAAAAAATCGACCGCACACGGGGAGAAGTTTGCTGAGCAATTTTCCTCGCGAGGATTTTTGCTCAGCTAAGGGAACGAGCACAATTAACGGCAGGGGGGGGGGGGGCGGAAGAGAAAATATGTGGTGCGTATATTTTTTACAGGCCCCCCCTAACACCAGCAAAAATTTTAGTGGCCCCCCCCCCATCACCGGCGACAAAATTTTTGTGGCCCCCCTCCCCAAAAAAGAAAGATTACATAGGTACAAAGTTGTACACATATATATAATCCTCATAACTTTTAATATATGCTTTAGTGAAAACAACATTCTTGCATTCTTGAAATAAATAATAAACAAATAAATATATAAATAATAAACAAATAAAATAACTTTACTTCAACTGAGTATCTGTATGATGTTTTCAGATGTTGGGGAAAAATGTATAACATGACCATTGTGATTTAAATGCTCTTTCCACAACCCAGTGTCTGCCTTTCTATGACTACCCAAGATATTCAATGTTACTCCACTGTAATGACAGTCTGCCATTGGAATAGTCCTTCATGGGCTAACTATAAAAGACCCATTAATGCCATTTTTCCTCCTTTCTTCAGTATTTTTTTCCTGTGTGTCCACTACGTATTCTAGTTCTGGACTGCCTATTAGCCAGTCCACATTTCTGTGTGGAACAGGTTGAATGGTTATTTGAGGAAAAATAGGCAGTACATAGCAGTCCAACCTGCCACATGCCAGTATTGGAAGTATGACATGTTAAAATTTGAACATTCATCACTGGCTATGAATGTGAAATCAGACTCAGCCATGTGAAGTAACCATTCATTAGCAGTCCTATTGAATTCATGATAGAAGGGAAGATTGTCAATGGATTGAATGGTAGCTTACACATGTGGTGGTAAAAATTTAGACATGCATTAATAAACTCCAAGGCCTGACTTGTTGTCAATTCTCATGTTTTCACATCCCTATTGTCTATTTAATTTAAATAAATTAGGCGGCACTCATGTGTAGAGTTGATTTTACTTGGGTTAAGTTTTTCAGGTGAAATTACTCATGTTTGCACTATGGAAATGGCACATGGGTCACATTTACCAGTTAAATTGTTCTCAGACTTAAATATTTAGTGGCTACAGAAGCAACGGTTTGCCATTTTAAAGTGACAGTATAAAGCTGTAAATTTTTGATTTTGTTCATATTTTTGTTATGTATCAACTGCACTTACTTCATTGGTTCACAAATTTAAGTTGAATTAGCTCGTTGATATTATCAATACAACCAACATACACTTTGTGTGCATTTCTATCATAAAAGTTCACTGTTATTGTGTTCAATTGAAGTTTAGTCCAGACCAAAATGTGTTTACCAACAATAACAATGCTGACCGTACATAATACAGGTCGTGAAGACTGGATATTTGAACGTGTTTTAGAAAATAGAGTAACATTAGCAATACTGGCTAACATGATTTTGAAAAGAGAGAAAAACCTGTAGTCGATGTACGAAGAACACAATTTCTGCCAAAATTATGAAGTTACAGCCTATCCCTTAAATATAATTAGCATCGGTTTCATTCATCTCCATTCAAAAAAAACGAGACCAGGGATTTTCAGTATAAACCAATGAATATGACAAGAGGGAAGTCATGCAGATGGCTGCAAACGTCTGTGAGCAGCCTCTAAATTAAATCAGCACAGATCAAATTTTAAACATCGTTTATTTTTATTATCAAAATGTGCAATAATAAACACATGTTCACCGCTAAATATTCCATATGATCGGAACCTGCATTCTATTGAAAGGTACTCACATTTCCAGACGTAATATGGTTGGATCTGTCATTAAATTTTTCTCATACGGTCCACGTTTTCGCGTACGTCCGTCAGCAACTGGCTATGCAGTCATGTACATCAGATCATCACACAACGACGAACCTACCTCCATGGACGAACACACTTGCGACGGTTCTGCATCTGCCATTGTAAAACTTTCGCGATTACAACTTAAGTAAAACTTAATGGAAACGCAGTACAGGTACTGTTCATCCCCAAACCGTTCAAAAGTCGAGCCGGATGGACTAGCGGTTCTGACGATGTATGATGTCGTGACTTTGGAAAGAGTTGTGTTGGAAGAATGGACGGGACGCAACAGGGTATGAACGTAAGGGTCCCGTAAATGAGTACGCTGGTATTTAACGAGGCTGATCAGAATTGCAACAGGGTTCACTTAGTGTGTTGGACGTCCGTATTTTAACTGATCTCTTCATATAAAGTCAATTTTTGCTTATTAGAAAAATCTAAAAGAACAGTTTACGCGTACTTGAAATGTCAAAATTTTGCGACGATCACGACCCTTGACCTTTCGAATTTGACCAATGCTTTGCGTTCCCACACGATCGTTATCGGATATCACATTGCATCTCTCAAATGAGATTGCGCAGATATTTTTGAAGTAATGGCTGATCAGACCAGCTGAATCTTACGAATTATGGCTGATTTCTCGGTCATTTCTTCCCCCAGTGACGACACATTTTTAGTCAAAACAGCCAGTGAGTTAGGTCTAAGTGGTAATGTTTCAGTTGGCATGAAGGTAAAGTGTATTTCCCCGCGACAGTGTTGGATGTAGTGACCGAGATAGCAAGTCGTCGTGGACGATAATTTTCCATTCATCCGGTAAGTATTTGAAATGCATATTTATAAAGGGCAATTACGAAATTAGTATGCCTTATAGAGAAGCATTTCTCTGCACATTGATGTTTTCCTGGAAAGCTTGGTTTTGTATATGGCCCAACATTTTTAACCTGAGCTTTAGGGGTGAAAAGAAAGTACGTATCTGTATACCTGGACAGGGCGGAGGGAGGTGTACAGTGTGGCCATTAACGCAAAACAAAGCTGGGCTTGAACAACGCCTAAGCTTAGTTTGCGTCCATGGTCTCACTCAGTGCAAAAACACTGCTATAAAAAATAGGCGAAATGAAAATATTTAAAAAAACAAAACTAACGGTAGATCGTAGGATGAACATGGCTATGTAAACTTATGATTTTTTGTACCACCCGGTCTTACTTGCATTTTTTACTTCTTTTATACATGGTTAGTTTTAAAATCCATTGTTAATATGATATTGCCAGGTAAGAAGCCTTATATTGAAAGACAGAAACAATATTTAGAAATGTGATACGTCTTAATTTTCAAGGGACAGCAGCTGTAATTTTTAATGAGTTCAATAATTTGTTTGCCTCATGTATTAACAGACTCTCTTGTATTGATTCAAATTATGAATTGTGATGCCCTCACTTTGTAAAGATGTACATAAATTAATCGGTATAGTGGCTGTGGCAACTAGTCAAGTCAATACAACATACACAAACCCAATACATTTCTAGACATATATGTTACACTTTCAATGTATTAATTTTGCACTCGCAAAGATGTATGTAAAAAATTCCTCTATGTGTATGTAACAAATCACACACATGTTCTGAAACTTTTTTGTAAAGTTGTTGTCTTAATAAATGTTGCTAAGTTCATTCTCTTCTTTCTGTTTCATTTCAGTGTGCATGTCAGCCAAGGCCCAAGAGAAATTTGGCAAGAATAATCATGACTTAAGTAAAGAAGTCTTCAATGTCAAATTTCAAAACAAAATAGGACATGAAAGACGAGACTTGGCCAGACTTAAATGAACTGTTTTAAAAACTAATCTTTGACTAAATCACTTTTCACTGTGTCTATGAAATTTGTTGAAGCCAAAAATTTATTAAATTGGTCATCAGACTTACAGATATGTTTTGTGCTTTTTATTTTGAACGTTTGGAAAGGTGAGTCTGCTTGTGTTTGCTGTGTTCAGGTGAGTCAGAGTTGCTTTTAACTCTGTTTGGCCTGTCTTAGTTTTAGGCCAAATATGGTTAAATTACATCTCCAACCAATTGTATCATATAATTCACCAAAAGAGGCTGTGTAAAAAGTACTTGATTTTACTGGAATTTGATTTCACTTATTTGATGTTTGCTTACACCTTGCAAACATGCAAATGTAACAATGTTTACCAAATTCATAACGGCAACATCAAAATAAGTAAAATCGGGTGTCAAATCAGTACTTTTCATGGTGCTCTTTTTCTGCCAGGATGACCCTGTCATTCATATGTGCATTCAAAATAACCATTCGTTCACATACGTGAGAGTGGATTCAGAATAACCATTCGTTCACATGTATGTGAATGGCTAGCTCATTTTAATATTTCGGCCTATACACATGTTACCCACGTGCTTCTGAAATGAATGTGGACTGCCTGACTGCCTATTCCCTATGCACATGCATTAAGCCATGCCAACTAGCCATGTGAATGCTAATTTCACATGGTACTGACAGGCATTCCTGTTCTATAAGGGAAATTTCCTATAGCATGATGAAATAACCAGTTTCAACCGAGCCTATGTATCATTACCAACCATTATTACTGTTGACAAATGAAGTCAATTTTCAATAATAATATTGCTCATTTTACACATAACAACTGCATTGTGAGGTTTAAGACTTGGTATTTCATTGTGCTACAAGAAGTTTAACAAGGAACTCCAGCTTCAACAAGGAACAAAAATGCTGAAAAATATTCTCTGTCTGTCATGGTGTAAAAAATTTTGGTGGCCCACCCCTTACTCTCCCTGGAATTTTCATGGCCCACCCCAAGAACACTCATTTTTTTTCATGCCCCCCCCCCCCATTTTCTCTTCCGCCCCCCTGCCGTTAATTGTGCTCGGTCCCTAATTTCTCTCGTGTGCGGCCGGCCTTACGGCGAAAACTGTAGGGAAAAGTGCACCTGTGATAACGGCGGCACCTGTCATAAAGTTGATGGTTATTGCATTTGTCCAAAGGGAAGACTGAAAGATTCCGTCGCGTGCGGGAGCTCCGGCGCGTTGCGACCTACGACCCTTTACGGATCGTTGGTCGCAGTGCACCGGAGCGCCCGCACGCGACGGAATCTTTCAGTCTATCCAAAGGGTTATTATGGACAAAAATGTGAATTCTCTTGCAATTGTGTAAATGGCAGTACCTGCGATATGCAAGACGGTTCCTGTGTTTGTCCAAGTGGTCGCCATGGGTCTGCATGTCAATACATTTGCAATTGTCCGAAGGACACTTCTTCTGATGGCAAAACTGGCAAATGCAACTGCAAAGAAGGTCTCTATGGTAGTCCTCCGAGTACAATGTGTTAACTCTGCAATTGTACAGAAAACTTCAAGTGCGATCTGTCGGAAGGATGTGTCTGTAAATCCGGGTACTACGGTCCGCGATGTGACAAACAGTGTCAGTGTTATAATGGTGCATCATGCTTAACCGTAGATCCTGACAAGTGCGAGTGTGCTCGTGGATGGACTGGACGTTCATCTGCGCAGTGCGACAGTAACATTTTAAAAGAAAATAATCGCCCGTATTGTGAAGATAAATGTTTCATGTGCTACAATGGACATGAATGCAAACCATCGAAAGGGAATTGTCTCTGCTTACCAGGTTGGCATGGTAATTGGTGCGACAGAAAGTGTGACAAAGGGTATTACGGCGAGAACTGCACGAGCAAATGTCCCTGTTTGAACGAAGGTAGCTGTGATCATGTGACCGGTGCCTGTCAATGTACACCTGGGTTCCGAGGCAAAAATTGTGAGCAGACATGTCCTGACAATTGCGTAGACTGTAAAGAAGAACACTGTGTTTCTTGTAAACGTGGCTGGACCGGAACACATTGCGAAACGCCATGCCAAGTTGGTTTCCATGATGATAGCTGTAGAAAAAGATGTGAATGTTACTGTTCCGATTCATGCAATCACGAGAATGGAAGTTGCCCAAGTAGTATTAGGTAAAATGTAGTCTGATTTTAAAGTAAGTAATACGCATGTTTCCTTGGAGGACGATGATACTTTTTCCTTGGCCATATACTACTACACGCTGCCATTATAATGCCAATGATGCTTATGAGTGCGTCAACACGCGTCACAGCCCTGCTTCAACTTTTTTACTTTTGATCAAGATTTGCATGCGACAAAGTTACATAGATAAATTTAAAAAATAAAATCAATGACAAGGCAATAGTATTTTCACTTTGGAATGAAATATGTAACATCGTGTAATATCAAAGATCAACATCAACCGTACTGTCGGAGTTAATTTCAGTAACATGATCACAAAGAGACCCCGTTCTTGATACACTACACGTAAGTTACTAAAATAGCTTCGCAGTGAACCGTGAATGCAGTCTTCATTTCTAAGAAAAAAAGAATTCAGCCTAATACTAAGAATTTTCATTCAATTTATTTACAGATAAAAAGAACTACACACACAACGCCGGTCATTCGAATTATAATAACTCTCATAAGCTCCCATTAAAAGATGACCTCAAAATTGAGCTTTTGATAAGTGTCTCACTGGCAGCTGTAGTGACCGTCGAACTAGCATTAATTTTCCTGGCAGTGGTCAAGAAGTGCCGGCAAAGGTAAGCTTTAAAATTTCTTTAGACATTATTTATCATAATAGTCATACGTCTGTGAAAATTAGTGGTGTAAGTCTATAAGATTCTTCATTGTCGATTAAAACGCAGGAAAACATTTCAGATACATAATTTATGTAGTACTGTTGTGAAAATACTCTTTATATGTGACAATTCTTTATGATCCCTAACATTATTAAAAATACATTAGTTTTGTTTATTTTGCCTTAGGAAAGCGACAATTTGTAATATTTGCAGCAATATATGCTATTTGTAATGAGATTCGGGAACATTGATACGTTCAACCCCTAAATGGTTGCCATAGAATCGTGCGTTATCAGACTATTTATCATTTTCTCTTCGTTTCGACCTGAAATACCAATATATACCAATTTTCGTGAAAATCTAGCATATTTGTATGTGGATTTTAAATTGATATGGTTTGTTGTTTAATTATTTGTATTTTATTATTAGCATTGTAATTAGCTTTAAACATTTCTTAAAGAGCTTCATTGTTCAAACTCAAGAGCGTTGAGGGAAAGAAAGTTAGTTTTGTTGGGGTTGATAATGATATTGGTTTGCACTTATTATTGGCAACGGATCATCATACGTCATTTATCCTACGCATAAGGAAACTTAAAAGGCGCCTTTAAAAATCAAACAATTTTATGTTCCTGTAGAAAGGGTACAGTGGTGCTACGATCAAAGAAACCAGTCCGGATCAAAATAGCATCGCATTCAAGTCCAGTGGTACACTGTCGGAAAAACAACCAAGTGTAAGCTTTAGCACAGGATCTGAACGAACGAACGAACGAACGAACGAACGAACGAACGAACGATAGATCGATAGATAGATAGATAGATAGATAGATAGATAGATAGATAGATAGATAGATAGATAGATAGATAGATAGATAGATAGATAGATAGATAGATAGATAGATAGATTGATAGATAGATTGATAGATAGATTGATAGATTGACTAGCTGACTGACTGATTGATAAATGCTTGATCGGTAGAATTAGAAAGATGTTTGTTTATAGCTTGCACAAGATATTGAGAGAAATAGACGTGAAAGAGTTTAAATACATCAGCCAGAACAATGTCAATGAAGTGCGCATACTTGAAGGGAGTAGGCTATAAGAAGTCAATGACTAAAAACCTTGTACGCGAAAGTTAGCAACGATTTGTCGTCAATTTTTATACTTACAAGAAGACTACATGCAGTCTATACATAAAGGTTAGCCTTTAAATTACAGCTATTTTCCTTCATTTCGCACTTTGATTTCATGGTAGTTGAAATCTATAAGTATTGGGCCAAATGTCGCTTGACTTTACAAATTTAAGTAGACTTGATATTGCACAACTAGGTATTGATGATGCATTACATAATTTTGATTAATTTGCAAGATTATAAAACAATGGTAATTGGTAATTTTCAATCAAAATGCGCGGACATGCAAACAAGTGACCTGATGACGGATAGATGTTAACAAATTTTTCCCAGTACATATGTATATTTTGATATTGTCATATTGTTTTACGATCGTTTTCGTGTTTCATTTTAGAATTTATTATTGACAGTTTTTTGGTTTTCCGCTGTAGTCAACATTAAAAGTATATTAACAAATTTCTGTAAACGAGTCTTCATAGATAAAGTAAAGACAAAATCGTTTTAGCTCTACTATACATAAAACTAAAAATTCTAAAAGACATAGATGAAATAAATAGATAACCGATCGACCCAAGATCTCCTGAGGCAGTTCATTTCTCTGTGGTGAAAAATCTGTAGTGTGACATGTCAGTGCGTTATTACGAATTGTGAACCATCGCTAAAGTAGACTTGACTAGAAACTTGGAATTACGATTGTCAATAATAGTTACATAAACTTTATAGACCTGTAACATCGTTTGACTTTGACATAATAACTTAGAGTATAGATAATAATCTTCTTAATTAGATTTTCGATTGTGTTGTTTGCGATGTTTAAATTTAATAATTATAGGATTATGGTTGTAATAAATGGTAAAAATTTGGTGAATGTTATAAGAATGGCCACATAGACTATTTTTAGACCCATCGTGTAGTTTGATATTGATATGAGAGTTTAGAGATGATTTATTTCTCGTTTAGCGTATATAAATTTGGTGAATGTTAAGAATGGCTACACACGTATAATGTTTTAGATCTGCAGCATCTGTTGACATTGATATGACAATTTGAGTTACTTTTCTTCTTTAGTTTTTTGGTTATGTTGTTTGTAATGTTTAAATACAATTTTCAATGGATTATAGTCGTTATAAATAGTATAGATTTTGTGAATATTTAGAATGGTCACATAGACTATAGTTTTTAGACCCGTAGCATTGTTTGACATTGATATGAGAATTAAAAGTTTATTTGTTTCGGGTTTTCATTATGGTTGTAATAAATAGTATACATTTTTCAAATGTTAAGAATTGCCTCATAGACGATAATGTTTAGACGCATAGCATCGTTTGACATTGATATGAGAATTTAAAGTTGATTTGTTTCTGGTTTGTAATAAATAGCATAAATTTGGTGAATGATAAGTATGGCCGCACAGACAATATTTTTTTATCTTTCGCCCAGTTAAGCGATGTATTCATCGCTCTGATAAAGTTTGTGTGCGATATGCCATAGCGAGTATATGTGAGTACGAGTGCTTCATGAACTCTTCAGCGTGTGGAGGGGTAGCAGTCAGTATATATAACTGTAACAACCTCGCTCGACCCGAAGCATCTTTTGAAATTGACATGGAAATTTAGAGATGATTATTTCTTGTTTAGATAATCAATCAATCAATCAATCAATCAATCAATCAATCAATCAATCAATCAATCAGTCAATCAAAAGCATTTATAAAGCGCCATAATCCATTACGAGGTAATGCTCTAAGGCACTGAACAAGAAAACAAAAATCAACAAGCTCTCTAAAAGAGATGCGATTTCAAGCCCTTTTCAAAGATGATCAACGTAGGCGACTGGCGAAGTTCCAACGGAAGACTGTTCCACAAATCGGGAGCACATCTTGAGAAGGAGCGTTTCCAATACGTTTGCAGGTTGTCACATGAAGAAGATATTTTTCATTTGATCGAAGTAAGCGAGGTGAAGGTTTGATGTTAAGCAGATCTGATAAGTACACAGCAGCAGTGCCATTTAATGCCTTGTATGTAATCAGAAGAAATTAATTTGTATTGGATCCTGTATTGTAACGGTAACCAATGAAGTTCCTAAAGTATAGAGGTGATGTGGTCATATTTCCTTATCCTTGACACAATCCTAGCTGCAGTGTTTTGGGCATGTTGGAGTGGCTTGATGTCCTTGGAAGGTAGTCCAAACAGCAGAGCATTACAGTAATCTAATTTGTATGAGATGAAGGCATGCATGACTATCTGACAGGCTTTTTCGGCTTCTTTCGTGAGATATTGACGGATTTGACCAATTTTCTTAAGATGATAGTAGATGGCTTTGCATGTGGTGGCAATATGTTTCCTGAAGGTGAGTCGCTCATCAAAAGTCACTCCAATATTACGGGCTGAACTTACATGCTGAACGACAGATGAGGCAATGTTCATAGAGTCGATGGGATGAATTGTTCAGGCGAATTGGGATCGAATTAACAGGACATCTGTTTTATCATCATTTAGTTGAAGTTTGTTTTGAGTCATCCACGATTTAATTTCCTGAATGGCTATTTCCATCTTCCTTACTGCTGACGATGTGTCCGACCGTGAGAAGAATTGGTATAACTGGTTGTCATCGGCGTATTGGTGAAAATCTAGATTGTGATGTCTGATGAGCTTAGCAAGTGGAGAAATATAGATGCAGAATAAAAGTGGTACTATCACAGAGCCGTGCGGTACTCCGAAATTCAGTTGTTGAGGTCCCGAAGTGCTGACAAATACGGATATTGATTGGTACCTGTTCTTGAGGAATGATGCGAACAACTTTATTTGGATGCCTGTAATGCCAAGTTTTGACAATCTTGGCTATGGTTGTAATAAGTAGAATAAATTTTTCGAATGTTAAGAATGGCGATAACTACTATACTTTTTTACCCGTAGCATCGTTTGACATTGAGAATTTAGAGTTAATTTGTTTCTGGTTTCAGTGGTTTAGATTATGGTTATAATAAATAGTATAACTTGGTGTATGTTAAGGACTGCCATACAAACTAGAAATGTTAACACCTATAGCATCGTTTGACATTGATATTAGAATTTAGAGTTGATTTGTTTTTGTTTAGGTTTTTTATTGTTGTTTGCGATGTTTAAATTAATTTACATTGGACTATGGTCGTAATAAATAGTATAAAAAGTAGATTAACGGATTACTGCATGACAGTGTTTGTAATAGACGACAATTCTACCGTTCCGAAATCATAAAGATATACACTTCTGCTACCTGCGATTGAAGCGATCTCTCAAAAGGCTTAGATAAGATTGTAGGAGAATGTACGTAATTAGGCTAATATTTTTGTAAAAATGAAATTCAATCTGTAGAGAACAATGATCTGTTCGTTCCATTAGAATGGTGAAAAATAAAACTATATTTTTTATTAGAGAGATGGAAAATGATAGCCAGGCTTATTACTAAGAAAGTCAAGATAGCGATTCAGTTTCAGAAAAATCAAGTGTCTCCATTTATAATACATTTTTGGCGGGCTCGGGACAATCGTGAACCATACTTGAGTCATTGATGGCGCTTTAAATTGATACGGTGGTGATTTAACAAATCTTCGTACGACAAAAAAAAACTTTGAGTGCTCGATAATGCTTACTCGTATTAAATATCAAAGAATTATGTCAAATAATGTGATTTTAGCTAAATACGAAACAAAAAGGGTGGACCTACATTTCTAAGCGTTAGCGTCTCATTGTGATATCAGGCAAATATATCGATGCGCAGTTGTTATACCGTAACGCCTCCTGGCGCAATAGACGAGCAACCTTTCCTAAATGCGCCATCTTATCGCAGATCTGATTGTGTTGATGAGTGTACAGCACGGTGACTAAATGTATGAGACAGAACAACAAAGTGCATAATGAATAATGATGCAAAAATGTTTTCTCTTAAAGATGTTTGAAACGGGAGATCCGACTGTGATACTAACTTATCTGAATGTAGCCTCCTACTAATAACTTTATGAAGGCCAACGGTAAGACATCCTTTGGCCTCTCCTTCACTTAAATTTGGCAATCCATCAAATTTAATCTGGAAATGGTTCAGGGCTAGGATTAGTTTTAGTGCTAGCGTTAAGCAAAATAGCACGTTTGACTAAAGAATGGGTAGGGGCCTCGCATGTAGTAAGAAAAAAGTCTTTCCAGTCAAATAATCGAATCGTTCATAAGGGTAGTTCAGTAAAGGGCTGCCGCGATAGCCTTGTCCAATAACTGTGAATGAACTTACGAACATCGATGCATAAAGTACAGACGAGCGTGTGCGTTCGCCGGTATCCATATAATTCATTATCTAATTTCTTATTCCTTTGACCCGTATCAGTAATGCACCCATCAATGCGTTCCCCAGGAGGAGTACGTGGCAAGAGGGGGGAATTCATCGCAAATCGTATCGAAGGACAGGGGAAGTGATCTCCACGATACACTATGCAAGGGGGTGGGGGTTCAAAAATGTAGCAGGTGAGCATCCAGTGTACCAAACTTGTTTTCGGGACAATGAAGCTGAAACATGATGGATCTGTATTCTGGCTGGCATGATTTATCATCATGCCACATGTGTAGATGGTGGCGACACAGAGGAAGACAGACTTTGTGCTCTGCGTCCAGAATTTTGACTGATAACAGGTCCTTATAAATTATCTACATGTAGCCTCTATTCCCCCATATTTGGGTATTTGACATGTTTTTGTTGCATGTGGGAGAGGAATTTGACTCTGCCTGAAAAAAATTTCCAATTCCCCTGTCAGGCCGGCATCCCCCAGATGAGGCTAGTTCGTGATCCCTGATATACAGCGGGCCAAGGCGAGAATTCTAAGATGCATTATTCACCACGTGTATCAATTGACCGGGTTATTAGAGGACTGCGTGTAGTATGAAAATGTCGATGAGACTACAATGAAATGGAAATACGGACTCTCTAAAAGCCGTAGCGGGATGAAGAGTGGTTTTGCTTGTAGAAAAAAAAACCAAGTGTTTTAATATTTCTGTCGTATTTCAGACAGTGTATATGTTTGTAAAATATATAGTCTCGTAGTCAACAAAATGTAAAAAAATGAAAGAGTATAAGATGCAGCAACAAATCGATTCTGCAAAAGGTTTATCGACCTCGACCTGTAGCAAGTGTCCAAATTTGATAGTATTCATTACGTACAGTAGCTTACTTTTGTTGTTCTTTTCTATACATGAGAGAACTTGCCCTCAGTCGTTGGCAGTGAGGGCGCTGCAGTTGCCCATCCTTCCTGCACAGCACGCGCAGCACCCAACACAGCGTATTTTGCTCAATAATCACTTTTTTTGCAAATATTAATTAAATTTTAATGAATTTTGTTAACCTAAGATTAAAGTATTGGTTTGGTTTCCCTTTTAGCTTGTCAAGCAATCGTAAGTGACGGGATAAAGAAGTGTTAAATTATGCAAATGTACGCAATTCACCCGATTTCCTGGCTTCTTTCTTCTCCCTATTTTAAGATTTCCAAAGAATTTAACTCCACTCTAGCTGGGTCAAATTTTCTGAAATTTTCACAAAACGGCTATTTTCTTTGGCAATAATTTCTTAAAGTTCCAATAGCTGTATCTTCTGGCGATTTTTCCGTTAGTTTTGATTGAAATGATCAGTGGCTCATGTTGAATAGCCTGTCAAATAACAGAGAATCGCATATTATTCGGAAACATTACATGCCCTACAACTAAATAACATGTGATTTTACAACGAAAATTTCAATTTTTGTCCGGACAGAAATACAAACTCTGTTGACACGCGGAATGCAACGTAGGCATTCTTCTGCACCTGCGCGAGCCATTTACAGCAATTTCAAAATAAATATTCATTACTTATGCCCGGTACTTACGTCGTAGTCCATTGTTCGAGCACGTTGCGTAGCTAGTCTGGTGCCCTGACCCATTTCCCCGGTAGAGGGCGTGGGGAAATATAGGGTCAGGTACCGGCTAATGTAAACATGGACGCTATTGGGTTAAAATGAAACAAGCTGTGATTGGATGAAAGTAACACTTGTAACTTTTACTCATCTTTCTTGGGTTTCGCACTTTCAGGCTCACTTGTCACCAACTTCTTGTTTGTACCACAAAGCCGTGGAGGTAGAAAGAAAGACTTTCTACCTCCATGATTTAGCCACTGTGATTTAGCACACCTCTTAATACTTTTAGAACCTCGAAATGATGCCTGGCATTTTCACGAAATTCGAACATCATTCAATCCATCGAAATCAATCGTCGTTCACAGTTCCAACAAAGTTTGCTTTCAATTAGCTGTGATATCGCAGCAGTACTTGTGGCGGGTATCGAACGTGCTCGGGTCATTGGGGTCACGCCACAGTCGGCGATGACCTCAATGACCCTAGCGCGTTCGATTCACGCAACAAGTACTGCTGCGATATCACAGCCAGCCTTCAATCATCTCTATTTCCCCGTACTTCTGGATTAATCCTTTCAGTTTATGTTTCCCGTCTCGTGTGCCAATGTTTTTGGTTCGGATACCAGTGTTCGAACATAATTCTGATCAAGTCGAATTTTGACCGGCGTTTTCATGGCAGCAGCCGTATTTGTTGTAGCATGTTCTGTCAGGTGACTAACCTCCGCCATCTTGAACAGAATTTTGTTCAAGATGGCTACCCGGTACCTGACCCTATATTTCCCCACGCCCTCTACCGGGGAAATGGGTCAGGGAACCAGACTAGTTGCGTAGCCAGATGTCTGGCAATCCACGACGCAATGTTGTTTTGATCCCGCAATAAACGTGAACTTGTACCTCTCGCGTGATCGCGGTTTCACCATATCTGCGTTCTCCCAAGCACGCTGAGCGTGCCAGACGTCAACAAACGAGCTCGGAAGGGCAACACGTTTGAACAAAAATTAGCAGTTTTATGTGGCTATAACATCACTAATCATGTTTGTTTCTTCGTAAAACAACATTTTGCAACAAATATGAGCCTCCAACATGGAATTTTCCGAGGTAAAAATGGTCAAAAGTTACAAATAATGGCCTTTTAAATTTTGAATAAGAGGCATTTTAATTTTGCTAATCGTGATTTTAATCATTTTTTTTGAGTGTCAGTTTTTCAACCCTTGCAATTTTAGAATGAGGTAGGATAGTAGTTCTTTTTTCTACATATATACTCTTGTTTCAAGTGAAATATTACATTTAATTTTCAGAAAATAGCGTCAAGTTTTTGAATTAAATTATATTTTCATCATTAATACCAAAATATACACCCACCTCATCTTTCCAGTAAACAGCTGCTACCAAACTAAATTTTTGAGTTTCTCCTTTTTCGAAAAAATATATTATGAGGGGGATTCCTTGTCATCTTTGATGAGAAATATTGCTAAAAAAATTGTTGGCAACATGCTGCTCCACCTGAAATCCAGACGTATTCTGTGACAGTAGAAGTGTTGCTGTCGCTTCCACTGTCCATGGTCCGGTAATATACACATGTATTAATTGACTTCTAACGTAATAATTTCTTAAAATGTACAAAGAAGGATGTACTTAGATTGGGTGTTCAGATGACTTCAGCTCATGGGCATTGTTATCAATTTTAGCAACTGAATAAAAGTAGATGACAGTTTAAGACGTTTCGAAAACGAAATATGTCCTACTAGTTTCGGCGGTACACATACAAGTTTGGCGAGCGTAATACGGAAATCATAATTTGCAAATTGGTGCCAAGTCTGTTTTTTTTCTAGCTGGCAGTAAGAGTGGATGAGATAAATAGTTGTAAGAGGTCGACCGTTCTTCCTTAGGAGAATGGTAAAAACTAATAAGAATTAAAGAAAATATGCTCGAATAGAAGTTGTTAAACAGTTCATTTTGAAGCCACTTTGCTTTTAAAAATATGGATATTGGAATCGAACGGTAAATATGAAATGTTAGGTGGGAGGCATACGCCACATCAGGAAGAAAATAATATTTTGTATGTCCTAGAACGCGTTAAAAACCCATACATTTGCATGTCTGTATTCAAATGGGATATTCCTAAATGATAAACAACACTGACATTGTATATATAGAATATGATGAAAAATAAGGTGAGAAGAGACCATTCAGTTACTGCACTGACCGACTGACAAGAGTTTCACGCTTTGAACTTGGCGTAGTTGATTGTGTCTTCGTGACGAAGTATCATGACGCATCGCAACTAATGATTTGGGAACAATATGTCATGACCATCGAAATGGTTTATCGCAAATTGCCATTTTTAATCATAGATCACTAAGTTTTGTCTCTTTCTTCCTCGGTTCTAAATGTTACAATTATTTATTGAAAAAAAAAACATCTGCAAAAGTCTAAGCATTGTACAGGCGCTAAAACCTTACGGTTTACCCTGAGGTCTTCTTTACGATCGAAAGCGATGAAAATAAGGTAAAGGAAAAACAAAAACTTGGAAAGATTTTTGAGAAATAAATGTACCAGAAATGGTTTACATTAAGGCGCTAGAATTTTTAAGGTCAGTTTCAGCATTGACCCTAGAACTGGACTCTATTGGTTCACAAACCTATGGTTATAATAATTTTATATTTAAGTATTTAGTAATGTTGTCGCCTCCTTCCTATCTCCATGATGTCATGATCCTCAGGATTATTTATCACTCCAGACATTTTCAGCGGACACTGATCTTTTTTAGTTCAATGAGACACATATTACCCCTTGTACGGATACCTAGAGAAAATACCACAAAGGTCTAACATGTATTCTAAATATCAGACGGTATAAATCATACCGATCATTTGCAAACTATTTTGATTCGTTACCTTAAATACTAAAAAGGGGAGCATTTTTCAATCAATGGACAAGTAAAATAACAATTCCGGTATCAATCTTAAACTAAAATGGATTGGAAGATATAAAAAAGAAGACATTGTCACCGCATCATAATTGTCAAATGTCAATACCAGAAATGAAATCTTTCTCTATTTCGGCCCTTTACTTAAGGGCAAAAAATAAAAACAAAAGATTACGTAGACGTCAACCTCTTTGAAACATTACCTGACCTGAAATAGATGGTTTGTCTTTGCTTAACATGAGCGTGAATAGTGTTAGTTAGTGCCTTAAACAGCTACCCATCACCATTTCAAAGAAAACACGCCTTTTCCGTAAATAATTCACTCTTATTCCCTCCATTAGTTATTTCTACCACAGTCCCTACACCCACAAACTATGTTTCTACCAATACTGATGATAATCGCCCACACTCTTTATTCACGGGACAACTTGTTACGAACTGATAAGAGTGGAGAGTCTGTGATAAGGTAAAATACGAGCATTCACGACACAAATGTCATGTTTACAGAGTACATACATCCCCTATAACATTCAACGAGATATTCTATTCAAATGTACAGATGACGTCAGTCGTCTGTTGGATCGGGGTGAGTGTAGTTTTACAGTACTACGACTGAAAGAAACTAAGGTGATGGTATCTTTCGCAAAAGAAAAAAGGAAGCTGTAACTCGAAGGTTGGTTACATACTTATCTGTTCTGTAAAGATTCTCCCCCGTACTATATAATTTGAAAGCGTGTTGAACCCTATTAGCTGGCAGGGCGAATATTTTGAATGTAATAAAGCTAAGGAGAAGATCTTTTGCAACGGCAGCTACATAAGAAAATATCACATAACTAGAAAAAAAAGAAGAGTTCATGTATTTTCTGGTAACTCTGGCTTGTTTTCGACATGTAGCAGTGGTATAGCCAATAAATGATGAAGTCAAAGTCACACAGATGCCTTGTAATTGCGGTACTGACTAATTAGTAACGTTAAAATTAATTTCCTCTTTTGTCGAATCACTGTCACAATTTTTTACTGCTTATCTTTTCTGTCGGGCGGCGAAGCACAGTAGGGCCAGAAATTATGGTTAGCTGACCGAATTGTACACGAACGAAGTTCCGAACATTTGGTCAGCTAACCTAAATTTTTTACTTGCCGCTGAGCCCAATACACATGCTTTAGAATTAGGGTTAGTTAGTCCATGTCATCGAGGCAACAATTCCTACTCATTCCGGGTATAATATCACCTCAGTCTCTGACATTTCTTACATCAAATTTATTGTCATGAACACAATGACCGTGGAAGCAATGGCCATATTCACCCCTTTTTCAAAGCTGCATTTGTCAAAGACGGCCTACATTCAAATGCAAGTATCAATCGGTATGATGACCGAGTATAAAACTTTATATGCTTTCATTTGCATTACTTTTTGAGCAAACAGAAATCAAACCTGTACGATAAAATGCTACCTTTTGCTTTTCCCGACCGCTATTTCGGTGCGACTATTGCAATTAGCCCTCTGACAGTTGGTTTCATTTACTACCCGTAACACGAAAGCGGGGCGTTTCGACTGTTTGCAACAGTGAGTGTAAAAATATCAACGTCTGGTCGTTTTGACGATTAGCGCAAGCAGCTGACACACATATTGTAAAATTTTACTCCGTGCTTTGCTGTCAACAAAGTCGTTTCCCGCCAACAAAATATGTGACAAGTAAAAATCCACCAGCAGAACTGTCCACTCACGATAAGGAAATGTTAACTTTTACTATAACCTGAATGGGACACGAACGTCCAGTTTGACATTTTGTAAATTTAGATTTGTTGCTATCCTCGGCTGTGAGTTTGACAATTCTCTTTTGTGAAAATTAGTCTACGAGAACAAATATACCGTTGCTTCAAAAAATCCAGGGACGTCTAAACCGAACACTTCTTCCACCGCTAGATAGAGCGCCAAGCCAATATTGCGATATGCTAGATTAGATAAAGGTGGTTGCTCAAGAACTCTCTTTATCTTATTGAAAGCAAATTCAGCTGGAATAAAGTCGGGAGAAAGATTACCTCAATTCCCTGTTCGTTGAGCCATGCACCCAAAACTCCTGCGATGTCACTGTGGTGAGTTGGGCGTTATTAAACACCTATATTGCCTGGTCATGAGGACTATAGCGCCCGTATATTACCCCAAGGGGTCGTATGTTACCAGAAACACATCGTCCGAATATATATAATATATATGTCGGGCTATAGCCCGAATAAAGACCAGGCTATAAGTGTTTTAAAACACACCACATGCTCATGTTGTATTATGTCATATAGTTTTAAATGTGTTTTGATATTTTGCACAGCAAGAACCCATTGTAACAAGTTTCTAGGCGATGTTTCCACAGCGGTTTCAGTTACTGTTGTACGTGGCACCACTTTCTTTCAAAAAATATTCTAAGCATACCTATAGACATCCCTAGATACACTTTAATCTTTTCCGTCGATGAGCTGTTCATGTTCCTACGCTGTTGGAATGTTGAAGTATGTTTGAAAATCTGTTTTAGAGAGAGTGCCGTCGCTTATCCCGTACGCACATCACGTTCGAATCATCCGGCATTGTTGCAAAGCTGTAGACGACATTACAGTCACGTGACCGGACACTTTGCCTAATTTGGTCATAACTATTTCCCTAGGGAAATAGCTTTTCAAACAATACCGGGTTGCAATGCATGTACCCCATATTCGTCAACTGTTTTGACAAACTGTTATATAAAGGCAGCAAAATGCATTGCATTTGAGGTCCCATCAATTACTTCAATATGAGCGACTCTTTGCAACCTATTAGTGGATTCAGTGTCATGTTAGGATACCAGTCATAACGATAACTTGGACGTGGAGAAAGTCTAAATATGCCTGGTTATATTGCAACATGTAACGTGTACCTCTGTGTTGCACTATATGTTTTACCCGCTTGAAAGTCCAGTCTCCGTTGATAAATTTCGATTTGACCGCCCTATATAGCGTCATAATAGAGGCGACTGATGGTGAAAACCTCTTTAGCTGCTTTTTTATGGTTTTGTACGTGATTGACGGATCTTCTGTCTTTAGATTCTCCAGGAAAGCGATGTCATTATCCAGACTTGTTTCTTCACGGCACTGCAAGTTCCATTTTTTACTTAACGATCCCAGATCCTTTTTACACTGTACCTGGAAAACTTGAATTTTTTACGGTATCCTGAATCACTCCTCTAGGCACTTTACCAGTAAATTTGTCGCCACCATTTTGTCAACTCTGAGGTGGTTCACAAGGAGGTTACCCAAATCTTCACTGACAGGTTTCCCTGGGCTATGGCGCGTAATGCATGCCAAAATTAACATCCGTTTTCTTACACCACTGACCGAATTTTACTATGGCGCGTAATGCATGCCAAAATTAACATCCGTTTTCTTACACCACTGACCGAATTTTTCCACTAGTCATCCTCATTCGGCTTGGCGATTTCTGAACCCACTCACTGAATTATTCAAGTGGTTACCGATTTCTGAACCCACTTACTGCATCTTTCACGTGGTCAGCGATTTCTGAACCCACTCACTTACATTCAAATGGTCAGCAATTTCTGAACCCACTCGCTGAATTCTTCGTGTGGTCAGCGATTTCTCAACCCACTCACTGAATCATTCAACTGGTCAGCGATTTCTGAACCCACTCACTGAATTCTTCATATGGTCAGCGATTTCTGAACCCACTCACTGAATCCTTCAACTAGTTAGCGATTTCTGAACCCACTCATTACATTCAAGTGGTTAGCGATTTCTTAACTCACTCGCTGAATCCTTTAAATAGTTAGCGATTTCTGAACCCACTGACCGAATCCTTCAAGTGGTCAGCGATTGCTGAACCAACTCACCGCATCCTTTAACTACTCGCCTTCATTCCGCTAGGCACCCCAGCAGACTTGATATTTTTTTCTATCATAATCCGGTCACTCAAAAAGAGACCCGTCAAATTCACTCACGGATTCTTAAGGTGGCTGACCATTACGCTAGGGGGGCTTTTTCAAAGCTTGTAAGATGTGACCCGGATATGAATCTTTACTGAGTATTAAAGTAATTGATACTGAATCGCATGGTTCGCACGCCCAGCCCGCCTCACAAACGTGTACAATTAACAGTAAAAGGAGTGAAAAATGACTTCTTGTCCGGACCAGAAGTCAGGCTTTCTTGACACACAAGACGAAACGTGATTGACACCACCGTGCGCGAGCTCAATCACACCTACGCAAGCACAGTCCCTCTATGGATAGAGGGACTGTGACGCAAGTTTTGTTTTACTGTGGCGTCTATAGAAACCTATGCTCTTCGAAAAGGTCTTGTCAATCGAAACTGGAGACTCAGTTAAAGACGCGCAAAAGTTCGGCGAAATACCGGAAACATATAAATATGTAAGTGTTCACAGATTGCTCCGAATATAATGAGCAGCCGCTAGCCGTGCAAACAAACGTCTTGAACAACTATACGGAGGCAGCCGATTGTAATGTAAGCTTCATGCACTGCATTGCACGTTGTGACCGACGGTACGGAGATCAAGTTTGCTGAATGAATTGAGAGAGAAAAACCATATATAAATAAAATTCAATATTTCACCATCGTAATCATTGAAATAGTCGTTTTTTCCATTATGCAGTTAAATTTCGTTGAAAATAAATGACGGGACTGCTTCTGCTCGTGTACGGCCGGGCTACGCTGTATTTTATTTATTTATTTATTAGCCGTGTTCACAATAATGACATTGGCTCAGAAAGAAAGAGAAGGGGAAGAAAATGTATAACACTGGAAAGTTTTCAGATTCACTTCATTCAAATTAGCTCAGAAGTGATTAAACTTTCTGTCTGAAAATCTGTAACAATTCATTCATGTATTTTGCAACAACATGAACAATGCAACTGTCAGTACATGACAAAAAGTACTTAAAAAGAGAATAATTGTCAAAGCATTTTAGCTGGTTCTGAATGTTAAAAATATTTTCAAAGTAAATTGATCGTACAGTTTGTGCTGGTTTACTTGGACATAATAAAATACAATGGATCTCATCACCAACACCAGAATGACAAAGGGTACAAAGTCTAAGATGTCTTGGAATGTTTTTAAAACGACCAATTTCTACTGCAAAAGTATGGTCAGAAATGCTTGCCTTTGTCAAAGCAATTCTGTGAAATGGAGACTTAACAAGTGATAAATAATTTTCACATTTAAACATGTTTTTAATACTACAGTATACATTTAATTTGTTATTTTTTGACAAGGCATTTTTCCAGGCTTCCTTAAATTTAGACTTTAAAGACCTTTTCACAAGTTCGATAACTGTTGAAGGTTTACATTTCTAACAATTCAAAATACTAGAATTGCACAGTAGAAGAACAGACTCAACAAAATGTAAGAAACACGAGAAACCTTTGTATGTACAGGATAGGCAATACATGTACAACCCATCAACTTCGCATATCGTTGCCGTAATTGAAAATGCTCAGAAAGGAACATATTATATCTTGAATACAGTATAAAAGTCTTACTTAGTAAATTTAAAAGTATTTCCAAATAATATCAAACGTAACGGGTATCTAATCCTCATAAGGACTACCGTAGTACAATTACCGTCTAGATACGAGCACAACATTAATGGCGCTCCAGGCATGGTAGAAGTTCGAACACAAGAGAGATCCCGGCCGGCCTCACTGCATAGTCGTCCCCGTGCACCGTGACACCCGGCCCAACCAACTAACCTCTTGGTTTGATTCTGTTGTTTACTTATTTTTAGTAAAGAATTCATGACACATATATCTGTACAATTTACTTAGGCTGTAGTCTAGAGACGTTCGGAGTGAGCTATGGCGTACCACTAAGCATGAACGTAATATTCGGTCCATGGGTAAGGCAGGCCCCAAATAACGTTCTGGCTATCGACAGGATGATCGTGTTGGTAAGCAAGAAAAAGCACCTTATCGACACAATCATGATAACTTGCGATCAAATGCAAATTGTTCACTTATGTCACCATTTTGCAATGGTCTTAAATGTACGGCTTTCGTGTTGAAAGAGTTTCCTCGTCTGACAAAAAGTGTGTTCTCCATATTTAGCCTTAGACCCACGTTTTCAATTGACAATTGAATAACCAATTACTGACATCGCTTGCTAAAATCCTATCGCTGTTTCATAATAAACAACCAATGAAATCGTGGTCGCCATCTCAATTTTTCACATTTTTGAGACTCAAACTGCCCTCCTAAAATGAATTCGAGAACATAACAAACAAAATTGCAGCTTCAAACATACAACAACACGAGGTGTGCGGATGAATGCTCCCCCCCCCCCCAGCAAGTGTGTTCGAATCCCACTCCGGACGAACAATTTTTTTTCTGTTTTCTCTTTCATTCTTTCCGTTATTTTGCAATTTTTCTCTTCTCTCACCCTCTTTTTTCCGATTTTTTCTCTTTTCTCGTTACAGTCATTGCATTTTGACAATGTCCGCTGATCTTTGATGGAGATTCAGAACATTAAATTTACAAAGTATCATGCCTTTAGCTGTAAGGAAGACAAGTGCGCAGATACACATTAAAGTAAATTTGCTTGCCCGACGAGGCATTAACATTACTGTTTTTTGCTGTGTTTGATGATCGTAAAAAAGGCTCATGATCGTGTCAATTATAAGATTTTCCCGCTTATTTCATGATCATCGTGCAAATAGGCGGAAAATGCTTCTTATACACACGATCATCGTGTCAATAAGTAAAAAAGCACACACTTATTGACACGATGATCGTGTCGATAGGTAAGAAAAACCACGTTATTGACACGATCATCGCGTCGGTAAAGCATTTTTTGCCTATACACACGATGATCGTTTCGATAGGCGCTACCCCCAAACAATGCCCGGGACAATCATACACACAGCTCTATGAGAAAGTCGTTCACATAAACCTAGATGAAGTGATCAATACAAAACTTGTAAACATCTCTTGTTCTGGAAATTTATTATCAATGGTTCTGACCTACGGATTTTACACTTCGGCGTTGTTTTATGTGTTTCGCCCTTTGACCGGCTACTAGTCCTGTCAGTCTGTACAAGAGCAGCGGGGCCGGGCCGAGATTGGCGTGGGGCCTGCAGCAAGGTAAAGTTGATAGCGTCCATTGCAGAATGCCCGCCTGTTCGTCTTCCACGTTGGGAGGGAATTTACCGCTGTATTCAGACTGTCTTTTTACAGGTATAAAAAAAGCTAAAAAATGATGCATCAAAAGCCAAGAGTCTGTAAATTACTTAGCTGTAGCTTCATTGTTGCTTTTAAATTTCGCAGAGAAATTAGCCGTGCGTATATTAGTCCTGGCCGTTTTGACTCAAGTGTACACATCTGTTTAGAGAGCCGTCATTATTTACGGCATGGGGGTCGGAGGAATTACATTAGAAACGCCGAAATTTTAAGTCATACCCCACCCAACCATGATGAAGTTGAGAAATCACCCTCGATCCCTAACACGGAAATTTAGGCTAACCTGAGCCCATGTAACACAATGTAGATATAAAAGCTCACCTAATAACCAGTCTCTGACCATATAGTATTGTTTAATTTGGATGGGTAACATGTCATTATGGTATGGTTAGATGTCAAAATGGTTGTTGAACTGAAGTCAATTAAAATATACATTTCTGTGATGATACAAAGGATGAATTTACAACAGTTCAGTTTTGCCCTAGATCCTGTGCAATAATGATATCTGTTGAGAAAATTTCTCCATGACCCAGCCTCTCCTTCCACCTCTGGTCACAAGAGAAAACTACTGTGTGACTTCATCATAACCACTGTCGATCCTCGTCTTCACTGACGCTGGTGCCATTGAGTATATGAACAACGATATCATTCTCATCATCACTATCTTCTGTTTCATAATAAGTATTGCTGGTAGTGGCAGCTACTTACAGTTTTTGCCCGGTTTCATGTAGTTCATATTTATTCTTCTATAAAATATTTATTTGCTTTTTATTTAACATATATCAGAGTAATATAATATATATATATATATATATTATATATATATATATATATATATATATATATATATTATATTTCCCCATGAATCGCTTAATCAGATAATATCAATTAATTCATACGTTATTGCTTGTTTTGATGCGGTATTGGTCGACTTTTCTACGTTATCAGTTGATTTAATCCGTTCTTGGTTCATTGATACGTTATCGGTAATTTTTTACTACGTTATCGGTTAGAAAAATTTACTACGTTATCGGTTGATTTACTACGTTATCGGTAATTTTTTACAACGTTATCGGTTAGTTACTACGTTATCGATTGTAACATTAGGTCGTAAATACTGACGGTTTCCCTACTTTCTGCCAAAGGCCATCACGTTCACTGGCATTCGATAGGCTGCCATACATTGCCAAAATATGTTGCTTCGATTTCGCAATCACCTTGCTGCTAAAGCGACAATCAGCTGAATTTTATTACTTCAAGTTACTCAATTTTGATAGTTATTTGCCTACAGAAGTGAGCCAAGTGCATACAGTGTCGTCTTGATTTTACATCGGTACCGGGAGTTCGTGTGTGACCTTGTGAAGGGTGCGCATCGGGCTCTGCCAACTTCAGTTTGAATAATCCGTATATAACGCACACATTGTACCATAATAGAATGTCAGCCTCCTCTCCCAAAGTTCTGTATCCTCTGAAACACAGTAGCAGTACGTATTTGAACAGAGGATAACAAAATAAAATCATTCCCAAGTCATTCAGCCAGCGACCATGGACGTTTGCCCAGGCAGGGCGCGGCATTGCTGCGGATCCGTAGCCCTACCACTCCCTTTGCTGGTTGTGTTGGGGGAGTGGCCCCACTCCCCCAACACAACCAGCAAAGGGAGTGGTAGGGCTACGGATCCACAGCAAGGCGCGGCATGGCCCCAGGAATTTTTTGGGACTGTTGGCTGATGAGAGCCTCTTATTATACGACATTGAACTATCCCAAGGTCTTAAAATACGTTAAGAACATTTCCTTTTATCGTTTCAAAGGCACGTTCCTTGTTTTTACTTAGTTAAGTTACGATATTCAATTACTATTTGTCGTTTTCTGAAACCGTACGATGACGAGGGCTGTACTTCCATGCGTGCGATCACTCGTGCGAGGCATGCTGCAAGACGTATACATGTGCATTGTCAACAAACCCGCGCGGCAATCCAACTCGATCGGGCAGTATTTAGCCTTTGTATGTCACTACATGAGCACAAATTTGGCTTATTTCTTCACTGAACAACATTTCACGATGGAAGAAAGGGAATAACATGTAATTTCGAACAAAAAAGGTTAAAAGTTAGAAATACTGGGGCTGTAAGGCCAGGTAGAAAAAATAAAATTAAAAATAATCCGCTGATGGAGTGTGTCAGTTGACGTAAACGCACTTGTTGTCGACGTAAAACTCAGAGGTCAAAGCTAATTTCGTCCCCTTAGCATGCTAGTAAAAATTGACACCACAATTTTTGTGACGACATTTGACGTAGGCATGACGCTGTGTGACGTAGGGGTCTTGTTTCGTGTCATAAGGAGAAATTAATCAAGTTGAGCTTAGGGAGTTCAGTACTTGAAGAATTCAGAGACTTGGTTCAGAAATCGCTAAACCACTTGAAGGATTCAGTGAGTGGGTTCAGAAATCGCTGACCACATGAAGATTCAGCGAGTGGGTTCAGAAATCGCTGACCACTTGAATGTAAGCATGGAGGTAGGAAGAGACTCTTCCTACCCCCATGATGTAAGTGAATGGGTTCAGAAATTGCTGACCACATGAAGAATTCAGCGAGTGGGTTCAGAAATCGCTAACTAGTTAAATGTAAGTGAGTGGGTTCAGAAATCGGTAAGTAGTAGTTGAATGTAAGTGAGTGGGTTCAGAAATCGCTGACCACGTGAAGAATTCAGCGAGTGGGTTCAGAAATCGCTAACCACTTGAATGTAAGTGAATGGGTTCAGAAATCGCTAAATAGTTGAATGTAAGTGAGTTGGTTCAGAAATCGCTGACCACTTGAATGTAAGTGAGTGGGTTCAGAAAGCGCTGACCACGTGAAGGATGCAGTAAGTGGGTTCAGAAATTGGTAACCACTTGAATAATTCAGTGAGTGGGTTCAGAAATCGCCAAGCCGAATGTGGATGACTAATGGAAAAATTCGGTCAGTGGTGTAAGAAAACGGATGTTAATTTTGGCATGCATTACGCGCCATACCTGGGCGGTATTCCCTATACTACCCAGCAAATTTACCTGCAACATTCTGTCGGAGTATGTGCAAACGTATTTGTTTGAACTCGTGTGAGGGATCTGAGTATTGTGAATAGAGTTTTGAGAGAAATTGTCATGTAGCAACTTTTGTCGCCACTCACTGCGCTATTCGTCAAAACAACTAAAACGTTGATACTTTTACACTCACTGCGACTACAATTTTTGATTGTTGCAAACAGTCCAAACGCTCCGCTTTCGTGTTACGGGTAGTATGTCACAGACGTCACCATTCAACAGTTGATATATTTATTGGTGTTTCAAGTTTTCAGTAACTGACACTTCTTTTCAGCTGTCCATTTTTTTCC
>NW_027248406.1:192500-207500 GCF_041260155.1 Ptychodera flava
CAAGTCTCATTCAAATGTAAAAAACACTATACATTTTTAGTTACATCACAGTTTACAAGTCACCTTGTGATGCCATAGATTTCATAATAATAGCACACTATGATACACTTTAGTAGTTAATACTACAATCTTTCATTCTTGAGCTCAACTTCTGTTTGTGATATATTGAAAAAAGCAAATGATAAAACTCAGTTTTTAAAAACAGGACATGGAGTAATAACAGTCAGTTGTCGGGTGACGTGAATAGGTCAACACATGAGGACAGAGTAAGCATGGAGGATGAAGAGCAGGAAAGGATAAGCATAAACGTGACAGATCAGGCAAGTATAGGCTCAGAGACTGAGGAAGCTGAGGTTACAGTTAATAGCACAGAAAGGAATGAGTCAGAAAAGGAAAGCGCAGGGCAGGAAAGGTAGACAATACATCAATCAGATGATAGTGAGTAGGAAACATGGGAATGCGTGTTTGATGGCTGCAAGTAAGCAAAATTCAATTATCTGAAATATGATGGAACTTACATCTTGAACAATAAAACTGTATTCTGTGGAAAGTGGTACCATGACAGATGTGTTGAATTAGATTATTTAAATAGAACATAGTTGGACTGTATAAACTTTGAATACCCTTATTGTTTCAAAACATGTGCAAACATTTATTGCAGTGTGACTGATAACAGTTATTTTCTACTGTGCGGTATACACATTGTGTGAGAGCTTTTTACATTAAATGCGCTGGCAAACGAGTTTGTTCATGACAACTGGAAAATAAGTGAAACATCAAATATACATGTTCTGTCTGACAACATGAACACTGCAGAGAAAATCATAAGCGTGCATGTACATGTACCATGCGCACGAATTTTATGAAAATTTACCGAGAGTTCATTTTACGACCTAATATGAGAATTTTATGAATACATATTAAACAAAATTCGATTGCAAACTATAAGCATCTCATCAAATTTTCATAGCCCGTAACTCCAACTTTTGACATTTTGGCCAATAAATTTAATTATTTGTTTTGCGTTCCCTAAAAACTGTAAAATGTAGGCAGGTAAGTGGTCAAAAAACACACAAATATTTAACACAAACTCAGCTATTCTATATTTGATGATTTTCTTGAGGGATTCATCCATGTACGAGGCAATATAATACACTGCAGCCATATAGGTATTTTATATGACTCATGTAGCAACTCAAATGACTCTGTGGCAGTCAAGTCAGTATAAGGAACCGAAACACTGAGATAAAATGTTAAAGATAACGTAAACGGCCCATTAAATGCTTATCAGTCCACTCTTTATGTCTGAAGTTTTGAATCTGTAGTCCGATGTAATTCTCACTTCAAATTAAAAGACAGTACATACTGATGCGTATCAATTTCATATTTACAGAAAAATGCATGGTCATTGTCTCGCCTTTGATAGCTGAGTATGTGCACATTTTATATGAGACCTTGGGCACTTATAACTAATGCATGTCCTCTGATTGTGACCAACACAACCACATTTTCTCACGCTAATGATCTAGTGATCCCACTGTTCATATTCTGAAGACTTTTCATTATGTACAGCCATGAAATTTCAGGACTCGGGCATTTCATGAATTTGAGACTTACGTACATTAAATTTATGAAATCTTCTGAAAAGTCTATTGTCTTTTTCATTACCCTCAGAGGCAAATTTACCGACGGAGCCCTATTTCTCTGTCAACTGGGGAATGTGATCTAATACTTAGTGTTGATAGTTAAAAATGGGTGCAAACAAGGAAATTTCTCATGCAGCAATTTGTAAAAATTTTGTAGCAGTGGTTTTAAATTTCACTTCATCATTTAAGACAGCATTGTGTTTCCTGTATATTGACATAGAGAAAGATAGATAGAGTGGAAACGGGTATTGTTTAAGGCGTGAAGCGGTTACGTAACCCATCCATGTTCGCCTCGCCTCAGGTTGCTCTCGCCTCTCTTTTCCGAAGAGTGCCGACCATGAATCCTTCGGTAGTTTTCGGATTTTCGCCAATTGTTAAGCGAAAGTATGTTCGGCAAAGTTTGTGTTGTTGTTGTCGTGTGGTGCTGAGCAGAATTGACGTGCTGGCGAAAACGGGAGTGTTTTGAACTTCAGGAAAACGAGTTTTACCGTTTTAAAAATTCCTCTCATATTTTTATGAATATATAATGAGTGTGTTTGAACCAAATTTGAAAGTCTTTTATCGATACTGTCTGGTTTTACTCAATGGTTTACGGTCAGTCGTACCCTCTTTTACACGTGCGTCAAGGAAGGACATGTTTATGAAACTGCTGCCGTGTTATGTTTTGATTGGCGTGAAGCAGTGTTTCTGGCCTGAGAGGTCACAAAGTAACTATGGTTGCTACGTGACTGGCAGTACGATGCCATCTCGTCGTATTTTTCGCATAATCTCTTGTAATCATCAACCACAAACAAAGCCTCCAAAAAGTTTAACCATAGACTCTCGAGAAAAACGGGACAGGCAACTGCGATAGAGAACAAAGGGTCTATGGGATTAGCAGCTTGCGATCTATCTTGGAATAATTAAGAGGTGTTAATGGGTCGGGGACGGAATGAAGCTGGACCCGATCGACTGCACAACGTCCGGTTCATAGACACGTGCATGCGGGAATACGATAATAATGTTTTCGGATTACAAGTTATTTCGGATTACCCGCAAGTCCATTTTAAGAAATAAAAGTGTTTCAACTATTTTGAGAAGAATTCGTCAAAACAGTTTTAAAGTACTTTTTACATATTGGTAGCGAGATTCGATGCAACTAGAAGTCTGCAGGGAGTCAGTATATTGCTGTAAAGTGACAAAGTTTCGCATAGAAATCCGAAACACATACCGCTGCAGTTCCAGACTTGACAGCAGTTGACATCACAGAGTTGTTTACATTCCGCAATCGTCCGTGTATCTCCGAATTTTCCCTGTTTTTGCAGTTTTTTAACCGTCGGAATATTTTCTGTGCAAGGAATGCTCCATGATTCGGTAAACTATGTATGTTAACTACTGAAATGTTGTTGTTTGAAAACTGTGAACAGCCAAATTTAAGAGGACAGCGTTCAGCTTTGTGTAAATGCATGTCTACCTTACCGCGTCTGACTCCATCAACCGATGGATAGTCCCGATTTATCGCGAAGTTTCTCCTGACAGCGAAAGTCAGTGTTACAAATGTATTTTCCAGTACTTTGCGGATGTAAACATGTGTAGCTTATCCGAACTTTGGTGTTTCTTTAGGCTAAAACAGTGCCAAAATGTTAGAGGTCGTGTATTTGAGCTCCGATGGAGTAGTCATTTTTTGTGTTCCCTGATTTTCGTCAAATGTTGCGTGACAGATGAAATAAAGGTCAGATTTTCGTTTCGCAGGACTGGGGAAGTGTAAACCTGTCTAACTTGTAAATGTTTGTCGTTATCGGAGATTTTTATGGTAGGGAATATAAACTTATATTGTCGATATCTAGCAAGAGTTTTCTGTAGCGTCTATGGCTAAATGTACACTGTTTTTATCGTCTGTTTTTTTCCCGTTGGCTTCGGCTTGAATCCAAAATGTGATCTTCATCGTTACCAGAACATTCACCATGACTAGTATCAAAAAACCCTCAAAGTCTCTGTGTCATTACTCGGAACGTGCCATGCAAGAGCAAAGTGTACATATTCAGAACGTCAGTTTGATCGTTAATGAGATTCAGTGTTAAGTACGAAGTATTGTTGTCGGGGACCGCTTGGCAAATGAACTTTAATGTATTCCAAGATAGATCGCACAAAGAAACCTCAGCAGTTGCCTGTCCCGTTTTTCTCGAGAGTCTATGGTTTAACACCTTTGGAGCTCATTTTAATATGAAAAGCCAATAGTCTACCGAGACGACCATGGAACAAAAGGCATGCAAGTGTTGCTACTCTGTCTATGTTACTCTGTGATATTGATCGAAATTTACGATAAAAGAAAGTTCACGAAAAAAAGATTTTCTTGCTTCATCATAAATTAAAGAGCAAAGTACATAAAACTATTTCTGATTTGACCAAATCACGTGCATAATCTCCATCAACCATAAAACCATGTTCTGTCTTTAGGCCACACTGTAGCTGTCATTTTCTATCCAACATTCTTTTTGTTGATTTCACTTTTTGTGCATCTTCATTGGATGGTTTCCCCTCACCACATTACCCCAGATATATCATGTACGTACATATCATAGCTTTTTTCTCCACAGTGAATTTCAGCGTGTGTGGATGCCACACAAGCCTCTGACATGATTATAAATGGTTCTATAACTATGCCTTAAGTGCTTCTTTTACCAGATCTGTCTGTTTCGTATGATTTGCATTTTCAAAATACTTTGAATACAAAGCCACATTGTTTCCATTTATTCTTGTTATTGGCAAGACTGATGATATGGGATCAAGTCTTCCGTTCTTACAAAGTGTACAAAACCAAGACAACCCTGCAGCTAACATTGCCTCACCACTTCTCTGCAATTTCTCATCATACATAGCCCCTTTAAATGCAACTTTGTAGAATCTACGTTTTCCCTCTTCAATTTCTACTCACAAGGTACTTTGCTCCATCTCTTTTCTCGCCGTTATTTGCATATGTGTAATGCATAACCCTTTTGTATCTTTGTTATCTGCTAGACCTACCAAGAGGGGACGTATACGTGATTCCGAGTTGGGAGAACTTTCATAAAATAAGATTTACCTGCAAAATTACGAATGAAAACCGCAAAGCCTTGTTTGGAACGATCTTACTTCTCTCACATCTCCAAGATCATCACTGCCATCTTTGATAGTGGCTGTTAGAACAAGTTGATTTGTATCGATCCCTTCTAATTTACTGAGTCCTGGTGATATTTCATTATCGATATCTTTCGACGGCTTCGACGACTATATCCCTTTAAAATTTGTCCTTGTTGTTGGGGACACAACAAAGTTTTAGGTCTTCCAAAATTGCCACAAGCAGCCATGTCTTTGTGGCTTGTAGTCAAGTTTCATTTATCTGTCTCGGGCAAATGTTCAACACTACTAGTAATTAAATGTGAATCAACTTGAGTGAGAGAAATTTGGTTCCACAATGAGAAAATTTGTTCTAACCATTCATCAATTCAAAAATCCTTCCGAAATTTGAAGACTTAACCAGCCCTTAATGCAGCCTGTACAGAAAGTTTGAGTACAGGGCGTTAGAAGTGATGTGTCTATTACTTAAAAACACATTCTACAAATGAATTCCTGATGCAATTAAGTTACAAATAAATCTGTCGGAATCCGACTTGCCATTGGTGCATTCTAAAGATTTTCCTCTATACAGAATCCATATGTCTCTGTCTTTTGGCCCCATTGAACAGACTGGGCAAACTTACAGGAAGCTACATGTAGGGTGGTATAAGCATAGTCATTAGATATATATGAACAAACTTGTGTGCAACAGTACTCTTGTCACTTTCATTACTTTCACTGGTATTTTTATTTCAAAAAGACCCCTTTTCAAGTGCTGTAGGTCTAGCAAAACTATTATGAGAAAAAACATCTGCCAGTCCAGTCAATCTAAAAGATTTTGACACCTAACCCGCCACAAATTGCAAAATAATTTTTTTCTTCAGAATGTATTTTGGAGAGGTACCCAGAACAACATATACAAGGTTTACTTTAATCTACCTTTGGAAAATATGTCTAATTCCTATAAATCAAATATGGTTGCCAGACGTCCGACAAAATAACATAATTAGCCATATATCACATATTAAACAAGCCATTTCAGTGACTTCAAAGTCTGACATTCCTAATTTGGAGATATAATGTTTTAAAGGCACTTCAATAATTTGCATAATTCCAATATGGCGGCCAACATTCCTACAAAAGACATTTTCTGTCAAAACCCACGTATCAAACAAGCTATTTCAGTGATTGTAATATTAAGAGTACATTTCTTTGTCATGGAAAACCGATTTCGAAAATGCAATGATTTGCTTTAGCACTTTGTTAATTTGCATAAATCTAATATGGCGGCCAACATACCTACAAAAGACATTTTTGGTCTTACACCAAGTATTAAACAAGCTATTTCAGCGATTTTAAAGTTGAATATATTTCAGTTTGGCAGTATGACTTGGCAGTTCATAGTTTTAAAAAGGCGCTTTGCTAATTTGCATAAATTAAATATTGCTGCGAAATTAATGCCCAGTTGTTTAATACCCTTTAATATACATAAGGTTCTGGTATAGATTTTAACACTATTAATATATAAAGCAGAAACTGTAAGTCCTTTGACATTTATGCTATAAATTTATTTTAAAATAAGTATCCATTTAAGAGTAAAGTTTATGCTAAAAGTTGTCTTTGGTACCTGAATGTTTTAAAACACTCCGTAAATATACTGTAGTTTGAAAAGAACGTTAAGGCGAATTTGGCAGACTGATATATATATATATATACCGTACTCTCTGTGACCAAGTTCAGAGGTTGCCATAAAGCCATTATGGTGATAACCGGGAGGGCACAAAGTATACATTTTGTGTATATATATATATATATATATATATATATATATATATATATATATATATATATATATATATATATATATATATATATATATATATATATATATATATATATATATATATATATATATATATATATATATATATATATATATATATATATATACAAACGGATTCAAATAAGTATATATGGATGCGCCTTTACTATTCATATGTTGGACAGTCGTGCGATTTGCATAATTTTGTGATATTTATATAATATATATATGAAAACCATTAATGATTTTAGCCGTCAGAATCATATATTGTTTTTCTGACTGTAACACTGCTTTCATATGTGTACGGCATTATTTGTAATTTCTATAGGTGTTTAAAACTGTACAGTGTCAAAACATGTAACCTGTGATGTTTACTGTTTAAAAAAAAATCTTTATTTTTTAATTTATACTGAACCCCTTCCTACGGAAGACAACTTGTTACAGACTAGACGAGTGCTCTTCAGCAGATGGGGAAGAAGTCATCACATATAACAGCAATAAAACTAAAGCTAATTTAACGGAAAAACAAAAACATAATATGACCAAAAATAATAAAGTCCACAATACACACAGATCAAAACTTAACGTTGTTGCAAACTGTGTCAGACTCATAAAATCCTTATCATAAAAACTCGTATTTGAGTAACTGTGTCAGTATTTTGACGAGTTGCGCAAATGCGGTGAGAACCGAACAGGAAATACTGAATCAGGCAAATGCATTGCAATGCATTGCAACATGACTTGTAAATGATTCATTGCAGACTACAAACCACTGCAATATGGTCTAGTCTGTAACAAGTTGACTACTTTGCCGATGACATTTGAATCTGACACTTTTACTATGCTAACCTCAAAACATTTCGTTGGTCCATCTGTACCTCGTGCCATGGCCAGGGAGAGACATGTACCACTATAAACCCAAGTTTACCCGCTGACCGGAACTACAAAGTAAGCGGGTCAGAGTACAGGGGCAGACGACAGCGTTGTCACGATTTTGGATAATGTTGTGCGTCGTTGGTGACAGACTCACAAAAAACGGCCGAATTTTACAAATAGCTGGTATGGGACATCTCGTCCGTAGCAGAAGTTGGAGTATCGGCAGTATAACTCGCAACGGAGTTCGCGTTAGTGACATGGAATATCAGATGGCCACGAAGTAGGATAGTCGCTGATACAGTGAAACATTCAATGTTTCCAGTGTATATTTAACTCATATTGTGGTCATGTGACAAAAGAATCTCACACACCAAGGACCCGGGATTAGATTTCTCACACTCGTTGAGGATATTTTGTCTCACACTCGCCTGCGGCTCATGTTATCCCCAACTGGTGTGGGAAATCTGATCCCAGGTCCTTGGGAAGTGAGATTCTATTATTCCCAGCCCTTTTTCTATCACGGGAACATTTTTAAATGTACTTGTCATTACACTCAATTACTCATTTCGGGTGGTTATTAGTCCCAACGGACACCGTCCGGGGGTACTTATAGGTTTGGTCGTGTCCGTGCGACCGTCCGTGCGTCCGTCCGTCCGTTCACGCAGATATCTCAGAGAAGCCTGGAGCGATTTCATTCCAACTTGGTACAAGGATTACTTCATATGTCATACAGATGCACGTCGATTTGATTTGTGATACGATCCAATATGGCTGCCAGGCAGCCATTTTATACGATTTTTCATGAACAGAGTCATAACTCAGGCATGTTCCAACCGATTTTATTCAAAGTTGGTACAAGGACATTGACCAATGTCATAGATATGCACGTCAATTTGTTTTGTGATACGATCCAATATGGCTACCGTGCGGCCATTTTGTTACGATTTTTTCATGTACAGAGCCATAACTCAGGCATATCTCAACCGATTTTATTCAAACTTGGTACAAGGACATTGACTTATTTCATAAGTATGCACGTCAATTTGTAATGAAGAGGACTCTATCCTCTCTGTGGACCTGTAATCAAAGTACCCATTAACAAGCGGGGACTGTGTCGTCAACAATGACTTGTTAATCTAAAAATCCCAGCTGTTTAGGGAAAGTCAAAGCGCATATCATATGGTACTTCGATAAAAATTGTCATTATTGACTGAGAAAAACCTCAACTTTCAACAGGAAAACCGAGTCTGAAAGAAAATTAAAAAAATTATATTCTGCAAACTTTTGATACACATCATAATGGAGTGAAAAATTGTATCGCGAAATTTAAATTGCAATATCTCAGTGATACTTACCTCTTTTGGCCTTCGCTTTTCGACATAATCAGCCACGCTTCAAGATGGCCTTTGTTCATGTGTAAAACAATTGAAACCCCTTAGTAGAATATAGAGTTTCTAAATAAAAGAAAGCATCCTAGATCACGAAAATCTCTAAGACATAACTGGCTTGATGAATACTGCTCCGTCAATAATGCATGGTAGTGATTTCTATATTAACATGTTACAGTGTGATAGTAATTTAATATTTTAAAACATGCATATCGAGCCTCGTAAACTATTCTTTTGAATAATTTTGATTTTCATTGTTTTTTATATATTTAATAATTATCAGAAGTGTTAGCTTCTACGGTATGACATTAGCTAAATTTACGACAACCTAACATTCAGCCAAATTACAACATATTTGATTATAGCAGTATTTTGAGTTATCATTTGACATTTGGTTTATTGACTAAAGTGATTTATAGGTGATTCAAGTCACAGGCAGGGTAACCTTTCAATTTGTTATTTTCGCAAGCTTTTAAATACATTTTCGGGCTCTTCCTGATTCACAACAGTAACTACAGATCATCTGAAATAATTCCCCAAATTTCCATTTTATTCGCATTTTGCGAATATAGAGAGCCTTAGGATGAACATAAAATACTGCAAACGAGTTTGGAAAACATGTCCAAAATGATTTTATTTTTACTTGATTCAACTCTTTGATTTTTCAGATAGTCTCATGATTCATTAAAAATAAGAGTACTTTGCTATTCATAATCAGTGCTGTTGCCTCTGTTGTCTTTGAAAGTAAAGTATTTTTCAGCAGGTGTCTCTTTCAGATTGCAGCTAAGGGCATCAAAATACGTTAAATATTGTCAATGTCGTACGACAGGGAAAGTACAGCGGTGCATATCCTCGTGTATGATCCTCACTCGACCATTGCCCTGCCGGCTCAAGCAAGTAATGACACTTTCACCCAATCGAAACAATAGACAAAAAATTATGTTGCAATATTCACGGCAACTATAAAATTAAGAAAGTTCAGTGAACTTACGTTAATTGCACGCTTAAGTGCAAACTGGTTTGTGGTTTGGATTGAAAAATTCAATCAATAAGTCAAATTTACATTTCTAGTTGTTCATAATATTACAAAACGTCTTTTTGTATAGGCGTCGTCACTCAAATTTCAACATGTAACGAGTAACGTTACTGCCATATGTTATCAAACTTGATTGCCTTCAAAAAAATATCAACTGTCCAAACAGTATTTATATTGTACATTCTTTCACGCAAAATTTCACTATTGTTTGTGATATATATGCTTTTAAAAGTCACGTACAGTAATAGAAAAACAAACAAAGATCATGATTCAAGTACATAACGTTCTGTATTTCCTGTTTATCCACGGACAGTGAAGAAGTAAAGATCAAACAATATGAGAACGATAAGAAACAGAGCAACCTCAGCAACGTTCCTTATGGCTTCATTAATGCTGGGCTCCATTCATATCAGCAGCGCCCGCTCTGGTCAAACCAATTCAAATGACCCTAATGCATGTAGAGGACCCCGCTACGGTTACGGGAATACGTAAGTACTAAATTTTGTTCAGAAGAGTTTATTGTAGATGGAAGCTATCTTTAATTCATTGCCAAATAGGTATCTTTAATTAATTGTTTGCTTCAACTAGCCAGCTCATTTGACATTTTTTACGTGACTTCAAGGGTTATCCCAATTTTGAAATTCTTGGGGGTAAGCTTCCACTCCGTGTTCATCTCTATCTCTACAAAACACAAGGTTAGTACACTTCCACTTATCCCGAGGTTTTTTCGGTTGGTATGGATATCACACAAAATGAAGAAAGGTAAGTAAGTCTAACAACTCTTATCTTTCCTAACCATCTTTTGTGTGACAATAGCGGGAGAAATTTCAAAAGGATTCTTTGTAGCCAATTCAAGAAGATTAAATGAGCACATACGATTATCTAATTGTGACGTGCATGACAAAAATCTTAAAATACGTCGTCCAATGTTGCAGTATTCGTAATTTAAGTTTGCATAACAGCTGCGATAATCTTCTTTTATATTTGAAGTGATTTCATATACTTGAACGATATATATACATCATAACTTATGGTACATAAACTATGGGGCGAACGCTTCTTGCAAGCCTTAGTTTAGTTTGGTCTTAAAATTATAAAAGTCAGACGATATTGTCGTGGATATCATCTAGCTTACTTGCGTCGTTTTGTATCTAATATAAATTCAGAAGAACACACATTAAAGTGTAGTGAAGTGATTTCTCATGTATGAACGTGGATTAGCTCCTTCTTCCATACAGGGTTTACGTCTGTTGCGATGGTCACACAAAAGATGCTGAAGCTAACTTGACTACATATTGCCGAGGTAAATACTCAGTCTGGCTCATAAGTTACGTACGTTAACAACCCCTACCCTGCCGCATATTGAATACGTTTTCGGGATGAAAGACGATATATTCTTACAACTCGTTTTCTTCATAGATTTTTTTTCAATCATTGATGTTAAAGTTCCCCATCGCTAATTCAAAGAAAAGTATTGAACACATCTTACATAGATTTCATTGATGGATGAGTTACGAAAGTTTGTTCTGACTTGAGATAAACATTATAAAGGAACGACATTTGATTGTTTTGAATATAGATCTGACAACGTTTTGAAACTGCAATGGCATTGAGTAAAGTTCGTATTTAAAACTGGAAGACTGCAAAGTAAGCCGGAAATCAAATTGTATTTATGCTATCTTCTTATGAGAGGCCATGAATATTGTACATTTACATGCCATCATTTTCGTGTGGTTGAGTAAACTCCATCTCTATGTGAAACTCGCATTTAGTGAGTAAGGTTATTATGTATTCTCTTATTTGAAGCACTAACAGATGCCTTTAATCGTTGATGGAATCATGATCCTGTCATTTCGTTTACGCTAGTCTAAACTTTTTTCTCAGAATGTCCTGATGGAACCTACGGTCGAAACTGTTTGGGCACGTGTACATGTGACAACGACAGTACCTGTGATAAAGTTGATGGCGTTTGTATATGTCCCAAGGGCTACTATGGGAAAAAATGTGAATTCCCTTGCAATTATATAAATGGCATTACCTGCGATATGGTTGACGGTTCCTGTATTTGTCCAAGTGGTCGCCACGGGTCTGCATGTCAAAACATTTGCAATTGTCCGAAGGACACTTCTTGTGATGGCAAAAATGGCAAATGCAACTGCCAAGAAGGTTTCTATGGTAGTCCTCCGAGTACAATGTGTAAACGCTGCAATTGTACAGAAAACGCCAAGTGCGATCGATCAGAAGGATGTGTTTGTAAATCCGGGTACTACGGTCCGCGGTGTGACAAACAGTGTCCGTGTTATAATGGTGCATCATGCTCGACCGAAGATCCTGACGAGTGTCAGTGTTTTCACGGATGGGCTGGACGTTCATGCCAACAATGCAACAGTAACACTTTAAAAGAAAGTAATCGGCCGTATTGTGAAGATAAATGTTTCATGTGCTATAACGGACATGAATGCAAACCTTCGGAAGGGAACTGTCTTTGCTTACCTGGTTGGCGTGGTAACTGGTGCGACAGAAAGTGTGACGAAGGGTATTACGGCGAGAACTGCACGAGCAAGTGTCCCTGTTTGAACGAAGGTAGCTGTGATCATGTGACCGGTGCCTGTCAATGTAGACCTGGGTTTCGAGGCAAAAATTGTGAGCAGCCATGTCCTGACAATTGCGTAGACTGTAAAGAAGAACGCTGTGTTTCTTGTAAACCTGGCTGGATCGGAACACATTGCAAAACACAGTGCCAAGCTGGGTTCCATGGTGACGGTTGTAGAAAAAAGTGTGAATGTTACTGTTCTGATTCATGTTATCACGTAAATGGAAGTTGCCCTAGTGATATCAGGTAAAATGTAGTCTGAATTTGAAAAGTAAATATTACGTATGTGTCACTGCAGGACGAAATGACTTTTTCTTTGACAACATACTCGCCACCATTGTAATCCTATAATGCTTTTGCATGCATCATCATACGTCATGGCCCTGCTTCGCCTTCTACTTTTGATCAAGATTCACAGGCGACAAAGTTACACACTAACTTTGAATGTTAAAATGGATTACAAGGCAACAATATTTTCGTTTTTGAGTATGTAACATCGTCCAATAGCAAAGAATGCAGGGTATCCTAGCTCAGCGAGCAGCCGCGTAGTTATCGCGGCCATCAACACATATAAATCCTACTCTGGGCGAGCTTATGAGCTCAGTCCCATCATAAAATTAGAATAAACGCAAAGTCGGTACTCCACTAGGTGCATCGATGTTGAATACATCCTCATGATTCATACTTCTCATTGCAAAAGGTTTAATTAACTTCACATATATTATCAATGTTTTTAATGATGCGTTCACAAACACCTTTTGAGGGGGAGGGTCCAACAAAAAAAATTTCAGATTTTTTCAAATGCCCCTTACAAACCTACAATATGTTCACATCCCATCTTCTGACTTGCTGTAATTTGAACCCCCCTCAAAGGGCTGGACAGAAATTACAGATCGGTCGCATTTCTTTTTTGGTGAGGATAACTTTTTTTTTGGCAAAACAAACGTGGACGATATAGTGCTTAGTCCAAAAATATCAAATCATAGTACATTGGAGTCTATTGGAGAGTGGAATATTACTGATAAGATGTGGGAAATTGATGATACTGAACTTGAAATCACCTCTCGTGTCATATAATGAATGATGTTTTTTAATTTATCGTAAGGTATTGTTGTATACGATACAGAAAAAATCGAAAGTTTTAATAGTTGTTATTTTTACAATAGATCTTGATCTCAAATTATCCGAGAATTCCTTGCAATATTTAAATATCCACATTAGATTTATACCACTCAAAAGAAAAAAAAACCATTACACTATGTCTGAAGTTACCGTGTAGTGGTACAAAGAACAAAAGTCAGTATCTTTGATAACTCTGCTGTTAAACATTTTGAAGACCCTGCGATAAACCTAGCCTTGTGTGGCGTTTTTTGGAGTTTGATTTCCGGTATAAGCTTGGTGACTTATTTTTGACATCCCTGGTTGTAATATTAAGATTATCTATGAATTACCTATGGTTTGCCAAACTTTCAGTTTTGTTGAACGTTGATTGTCTGTAAGTGGAGTTGGTGGAGGTCTTAGCTACTCCAAGTTCGGTTGCAAAACATTCAAAATAATACTACTTATGGACAAATACAATACTATTGGCAGCTTTATCAGCAAGGACAACAACATATTTGTCATGGATGTCACTCAAACACTTAATAGCATCTGGATAATAATTCATGTTAATGTACTTTGCTTGTAGTGCCAGGTAAAAGTACATGTGTGTGCAAAAAAATGATTTTTGGATTTCATCGAATGATGTTGATTTACTATGCATGGCAATCTATGAGAAACTATATACATTTTTAAATATAAAAAACAAGCTATACCTGTGCATTTATAGACGTTGATAATTGATATAAATGTATTTGATCAGTATAGCGTGGTTACAAGTGCACATGTGTACAAAAAATTATTTGATTTTGGAATTTAATCGAAAATTTTGATTCATTATATTGATTCAGTATATGATAAACTATGAATATGTTCTTACAATACTAAACTAACTACATCTGAGCTTATATAAGAGTTTGACAATTGATACAAATGTGCTTAATTCAAATAGGGTGTTTGAAAGTGCAGTCTCGAAAATGCTGAAGCCGTTATTAAACGATGGAAATAAATTTACATTTCAGATGTGATGATAATAGCTGCAGGTGTAAAAACGAGGCTACATGCGTTGAACGTCTGAAGAAATGCGAATGTAACTCTGGTTGGATCGGACAAGACTGCAGTGTGTCAGCACTGACATCTCGTAGTTACGGTAAATTCAACCTAATATGCATTTCAGCAACTTTGTTGTCGGAGCTTGTTTCATAGTAATACAATAGCAAAGAGAGTCTCCAATTGCTATAAGTTACTAAAATAGCTTCACAGTGATCTTGCACAACAGTAAAGCTAGTATTCATTTCAAAGCAAAACGTGTTTAGGCTTATTGCAATTATTATATGTTTTAATTACAGTTGACAAGAACTATACAGTCAGTGCAGGTTATCCGAATGGCAACGACACTTATGAGTCTCCATCAGGTATGATGGGTGGTTTTGTTTTCAACGTTAACATTGGCCTTTCGATACTTG